>NC_046666.1:116112383-116125123 GCF_010883055.1 Belonocnema kinseyi | reverse complement strand
AAATACATAATTCAAAGTGACATGGGAAAAATTCTAATTATCAAATAATTTAGTTCTCAGGTTTGAAGAAATTTTTCATCGGCATTAGGCTCTTATGAAGATACTTAATTATAAAACATGCCAAATATAAGATCTAAACAAGTGAAATTAAATTAAAATTAAAATTTTGGCATTCAGTATTTGGTAAAAAAATGTGTTTTCATGCATAAACTTAGTATTTATATTTCGTGCAGCTCCTCTCACACTCTCTCTCCTTCTAGATTTCTCTCTCTCTCTCTCTCTTCTACCGGCAGCTCCCTCTCTGTATGGTCGTCTCGTTCCGTCGCGGAAGGATGAGGTTATCACGGGGAAGAAAATCACTTCGTAATCCCACAAACACAAAAATCACAAATACGTTCAAAGGAACGGTGCTTTAATTATTAAAAGGGCGGTTTACAATAGGATTGTATATTTTTGAAAGTTTTTCCACGTCGGTTCTTAAATTAAGAGCATTCTCATTACCACCTACATGGCACATTTCCAACATCAGACGTTTTGCGATAGTGACTGAATTTTTGCGTTATCAAAAGCGAAAAAATTATCTTTCTCAATACTATGCTCAGTGAGCATTGTCTGTTTGTTAGAGACCTTATTCATATCTTTCTTGGTTCTTCAACCCTAACTCCTAACGGACGTTTAGTTTGGTCTATGTAAACCGCTTCGAAATTTTGATATTTGCACCCAGTGCCATTATCAATATCGCTATTTTGCAATTTATTTAATTTATCTTTAGTGGGTCTCAGGACCGACGTAACTTCTCTTTTGTTTTTAAACGCCGTAGTTATGTCATAATGCCCGGGAACTCTCGCAATTCGCTCAGATAGAACTTCAATATATGGAATGCTAATAAAAGACCTAATTTCCGCGTTTTGAACTTTTTCGTTCACTCTACGTTGTTCTTTTGGGCCAAAACACACTTCTTTTGTACTTTTGTGGGTGATTAGAATCAAAATGTGGGCATCTACCAGACCAGGTGGGTTTGCGATACCAATTACACTTTATTTCTTGAACGCCATTCTTGTGAATAGTTACATCCAGAAAGTTTATCGTCCAACGGAACATGAAAACCTATTTTCGGTAAAATACCCGTTTCCAGGTCTGCGAAAGGGGAGAGCAATTAAGGAGTTTTCGCGGCCTAAAACATTAGGCAATGTTCGTCAGTTCTTGGGATTGTCCGGATACTACCGACGATTTATAGAAAATTACGCAAAACTAGACAAATCTTTGGCTGATCTGTTAAAGAAGGAGTCAAGATTCGTTTGGGGATCAGAAGAGGAAGAAAGTTTTTTTTAAATTACGTCATGCCTTATGTCATGAATCTATCTTGAAATATCCGGATTTTTCCAACACTTTTAAACTAACTACGGATGCATCCGCGTATGCAGTAGGAGCTGTGCTCGCATAGGAACTGGACAATATGGATATGCCCATTGCCGACTATTCAAAAATAATGACAAATATAGAAAAGCGTTTTGACACTATAGAAAAATAATGTCTTGCCGTACAATATGCAGTTAATAACTTCAGACCTTATCTCTATGGCCGAAAATTTATCCTGGCCTGCGATCACGAGCCGGTTCACTGAATTACCTACGCAGATAACCCTGGACCGCGACTCATTCGCTGGAGATATCAGCTTCAAGATTATTAATTCATATTCAAATATAAAAAGGGAAAATTAAATAGTGGAGTAGAAGCTCTGTCCGGAAATCCCGTAGGATTAACAAAACATAACCCTCACGAGATTTAAAATGAAAATGAACTAAAAACAACTAAGAAAGAAAGCGGAGCTAAGAAGCACATTCTGTTTTAACTATACATTGTGCGCCGCCACTTCATTCGAAACCAACTGAGTCGAGCGATTCAAAAAGAAGTAGACCGTTAGCTCGATCTCAAGCCTCACAATTATTACAACCTTCAACAAGTTTAAGAACAGAGTCCATAAGTCAAAAGCAAAATCCTTCTGCGAAAGGAACCATCTCGAATAAAACCAAAGAAAAACTTTCTGTAGGCAAGGCCGCCCCTAAACCATTGGCAACCACGCTAGCTCGACAAGAACAACTTGTGACTCAAGCCGCAAGGGTTAGGGGCCAAAGGAAGAGATTACCTGGAATTTCCACCACTGATGATTTGGACGAACCGTACAGGCCTCCTGTGTATTAAAGAAGCCTGTTTTTGACCAAAGCTCTATAGCGACTAGACTAAAACAACGGTCACGTTAAACAGACGGACCCAAAATACCCACTCACACTCGCGAAAATTCGTCATCCGAGGATGCTTCATCCGAAGATAGCGAGGACTCCGGTGCACCCGTTTATAGAAAGGGCTATAGTGTATTCCTCAGTTTGAAACGTACTCTTGTAACTCCTTCAAAAGAAGTTCTGCTAAAAGTGCGCCACCGTATTTACCAAATCCTTGGTTCCCGGCTCAATGCAGCCAGCCAATCGACAGTATGGTTTGTCCCTGATCATCCCTGGAATATCTCGAAACCTGCTCAAGGGAGGCAAACTAATAACTCTGACAAAATTCAGGCTGCGACAGCTGCAGCTAAGAAAGCCGTTGAAAATGGCATAACTAAATGACGATGCTTACAGATTCCAAGTTCCTCATTGATAGTTATACTAAATGTATATCGATTTGGGATACCAATGGGTGGAAGACCTCCGATGGGAAGCCAGTAGTCAATAAAAGAGAATTCGAAAAACTACGAAAAGCTTTAACTCCCATGGAAATAACATGGAATCATGTTCCTGGACATCAGGGTGTTAAATGAAAAGAAGCTGCAGACCAACTCGCTAGAGCTGGGATTACGAAAGGTAAAAAAACTGTTTCGACTTCCCCAGAGGACGGTACTTTTCACAAGGATTCATCTCAGGAAACTGAAACACATCCTGAAGTCGCAGTGGATCTCTATCCGAACTGCGCCAGCAGCGAGGACAGTGATAGCCCTGATGAAGAAAACAGCGTGCCGATCGTTCCCGGTCTCTCAGCAGAGAGGGTAGAAGAACATAGTCTGAAAAAGGCAATACAAGAATCTGTAGCCAAATTTTATAAATTAATAACCGAACGACAACCCGAACATCTACCGATAGAAGGGGGACGTCAAAGGAATATTGTACTCTTCAAAGAAACGCCAGAAGTCATGGATTCACCCATATTCGGTCAGCAGCCCTCGCGACACTCCTTGTTTCAAACACCAACAATAGTATCTATACATTCGCACGATCGACCCCAGCTCCATTAAAAACTCAAAAAGCCACCTTGTCAGCCCACGGGAATAATGATTCTACAAAGAATCCAATTCGCCTTCGGCTGACGCAGGAGGCTTCTTTATTATCATCTGTGCACCGCGAGGATCAGAAAAGGCAGGAAAGATTACTAGACCGATCACCCATTAACGTGGAGATGCCATATCTCGATCCCGTCTCCCCTACTTCAGAAGAAGAAGTAAATAAAGTATTACAAAACAACAACCCTTCAAAAGAAAAAGAATAAAAAATTATATTCCTCTCAATCCTTCACGCATGGACTGAACCATTAACTTACCGCCGCGAAAATTATGCACACTTTATTTCTGAAGGCTGCGAGCCCGTCAATGCCATTTTGAAAAACTACCAAAAAAGGGCCAAATTTTAGTCACCTTTTCAGGGAAACATAGTGTATATTCAATAGTTGTCAAACAGAATCATTTCGATGATACTGACTGGGAAAAAGTCCAATCGGGATTATTGAATTTAAAAAAAAAACACTAGAACGCGACCAGCGCGGAACGTGTCTGATTGCTAAATCGGGTGACCTGTTGGGTGCATTGTCACAGAATAGGATCGCTGAGTTGTTATCGGGCATATTCCGAGGTGGTCCATCTGTTATAACAATATTTGATGGAAAATTACAGGCTTTTCCAGTAGAGAGTCGTCTTCAAATTATATCCAAAACCAAGGAAAATTGATTAGGATCGAAAGAAAAAGAGCAAAAATTTAAAAATACTACATTTCCGAGTAATAAAAATTAGTTTCGGAACCACGAGAAACTGAAAAATGATATTATTTCTCTTTGGGGAAGCAGAATTTGGGCTTTCGAAAAAATAAATCTAAATTTGCAGAAAATCACGGACGAAGCGAAACCTGAAAGGATTAAAGGCACATATTTTCCTTTTTCATTGAACTTTTAATCGCCCGAATCGACAAAATATTTAAGCGTGCTAACATATAAATACGCGAATCCCGTATCCTTACGACCCGCGGCAAAGTCACGTGAAGTATCTCATAAACAAAGGATCAGTGAATAAAAATAAACATATTTTTGAACACCAAGATAACTACATGACTAATTAAAATAGTAATTAAAATTATCCGAATAAAATTAAAGTGTCGAATTGTGAAACCACATCGGATATTAATATAGGGTGTCATATTAATAAAAATTTTAATTTAATATAAAATAAATGAAATTAGTTTAGAAAAATTAGTTTAGGCAAACCTAGAATTAGGAAAAAGAACCAGAAAAATAAATCAGGGAAAATTTATTACGATAACAAATATGAAACCAAATACAAAGATAGCGGTTATGATCTTTGGAAAAAT
The DNA here is from genome assembly GCF_010883055.1 of Belonocnema kinseyi. Classification (NCBI taxonomy): domain Eukaryota; kingdom Metazoa; phylum Arthropoda; class Insecta; order Hymenoptera; family Cynipidae; genus Belonocnema; species Belonocnema kinseyi. The sequence continues at coordinate 116,120,501 of NC_046666.1, read as the reverse complement.
AACAAAGTTATTAATTGCGAGAAATTTGCGAAGGTATTGTTGAGCTGAACGAAAGTCAGCAATCCCAATTAGAAAAGCTTCTTAAAAATAAAATCAGAATACAGTCGTAGAAAGAACACAGGACAACCCATTTAACGCAACATAAAATAGAAGTACAGGGTCATCTACAAAGCTCAAAATAAAGGAAATAATTTACGAAACAGTAAACAAATTATTAGAACAAGAGATAATAGAAACCGCTTATTGCGATTGTTCAAATCCCACAGTGATGATCAAAAAACCGGGTAAAGACTATAGATTCTGTTTAGATTTCAAAAAGGTTAATATTACAAAAAAATACCTTGAACAAATCCCACTCATAACAGAAATACTAGACACTTCGAGATCAGCGAAATTCGTCTCAAAAGTGGACGTAAGATGAGCTTATTTGCAAATTCCGTTAGAAGAAAGTTCAAATCCAATCACAGGATTCACAGGCCCTGGAAAGGGCATGTATCAATTTAAAAGGATGCCATTTGGTCTGATAAATGCTCCAGTCATTTTACAGAGATTTATAGACAAAATTATCACTCCAGACTTGAAACAAAACGTTTTTTGTTATTTAGATGACATTGTTACAGTAACTCAAACTTTGATGACCATTTAAAATACTTAAACATTGTCTTAGATAAAAAAAATGATGCAAATTGAACGATCAGCCCAGACAAAAGTGAATTCGACTGCTCAGAAATTAAATATTTAGTTTGTTTAGTTAACCACCAAGGACTCCAAATAGAAAATTAAAAAATTCAACCAATATTAGACTTCCCTTAACCTAATAATATTAAATAATAACAGCGGGATGGCAAGTTGGTATACAAAATTCATCCAACACTTTGCCGAAACAATAGAACCGATGAACAGATTACTTAAAAAAAGATTAACAATGGGATTGGGGATTAGAACAAGATGAGGTTTTCCAAAAAAATGTAAGACCTTTTAATTTCAGCACCCATATTAACCTGTCTAGATTTCATACAATCCTTTTAACTCGAAACTGACGCCAGGAACACAGGGTTGGGAGCGGTACTTACAAATACAATTAAAGTGGCTTATTAATTAAAGTTCGAATTTCGTCGCGGACGCTCTGTCGAGATCAGGAGATTGCGAGAATTTCTAGCCAGGGATGTATTCCGATGTAATCAAATGATTGTTGCAGATATCATGGGCCCTTTGCCGATTTCAAAAAAGAGGAAAAACCAATATTTATTAGTTTTTGTGGATTTATTTACAAAATGGGTTGATATAATACCAATTAAAAAAGCAAACGGGATAACAATAGACTCAGAATTTCATAAACGTATCATTTCACGTTGAAGAACACTGCGGATTCTCCACACCGACAATGACACTCAATTGGTCAACAAAACCTTAAGAGAATTAACCAAAAAATACTGTATTAGGCACATGAAAACGCCAAAATACTACCCCCTATCAAACTCAAGAGAACGTTATAATAGAACAATCAAACAAATTATCAAAACTTACTTCGAGAATGATCACGCTACCTGGGACGAACACATCGACGATTTGCAGTTTGCAATAAACACTAGCAATAATTCTTCAACTTAATTCATTCGAGCATACTTAAACTCAGGTCGCGAATTAGAACCAATTCAGTCGCTCTGAACAAAAATATAGAAAACGCTAGCGATATTGAATTTTAAAGCTTCGACAAATTTGACGAAATTAAATCAGGACGTAATAAATCAAACTTTAAGATATAAGACGCTAGAAATAAGAATAATTTTAATTGTCGAATCCAAAACGCTTTGGAGCCTTAATTCTTCTTTTCAAAAATTATGGAAACGTATTACACATATTGAAATAAGAGTATTTTTTCGCTTGGTTTGACAAAAATAATCTCGCTAGTTGGGTCTTCAATTTTGTCCATATTTTCAGGCGGACTTACGGGGTCTCTATATAGGGTATCAACATGAGCCATTTCATCTCCGTCATCGAGAGTAATTTTTCTTGTGTTCGTTCGGCTTATAGCATAGAACATGTATAGATTATTATCAGGCCCCTTTTGTAAAAGTATTGCACCTAGTCCCTTTACACTGGCGTCAGTGTGCAATTCCGTGGGAAAATTCGCATTATACATTTGCAAAATATTAAACAGCAATATACGTTTATATTGGAAGTATAAAACGTGTGAATTAACAGTTAATATCTAAGATATTAAAAGAGCATAATTGTATCGGAGCAATGTCGTTGACGTGTGGCGTGGCGACAAAAGATTTTAACCCTGCTCTGTCTGCTCCTTAAGCATTCGACATGTGTTGTGGTTTTCCGGATATATATTGCGCTACGAGTTTTGGTAGAAGATGCGAATGCTTAAGGATTCGAATACAAAAAACACAAGACTATGAAATAAAATTCTTTTGCGTTTTATAGGAAATGACATGATTTACAGGTAACTTTTGCACAATTAAAAAATATTTCTTGAATATCTTAGATTCTGCCCTTTAATATATTGGGTATTGTCTGTTAAAATCTTCTGTTTAATATCTACGGATGCTATACTTCAATATCTAGATTTCCGTACCAAAGTTCAATCGCTAAGATGTTAACTAGTAATATCTAGATAGTATGTTCAAATATCTATTTGAATACATTGAACTTTGGACTCTGACGGTTCTATACGAAATTTTTATACAATAAATCCTAGATACGGTACTTTATTTTTAAGGAATTTACATTTTGAGAGCCGGCCTCCTTTAAATCTTTAAAAATTAACTTCAGTTTTTCTTTCATCTCGAGCCAAGATTCAATTGCATTTAATAAATAATCAAGGTAGAGCATTACTGTGTTGCGTAATGGATCCAAAACTTTGTGAATTAGTTTTCAAGAATAAAACGGGAAATTTTTAAGGCAAAAAATCATTTTTGTAAACTCCCCGGTTTCGTCCGGTGTTATAAATGCCGTTTTTTGTCTTGCTCCTTTGAAAAACGTGATTTGTAGGTAACCTTGCACGAGATCTAAGGTAGTAAATAATTCGCATCCACCTATAGAAGCTAGATGATCATCTAGATTTGGTAGCGGAAAATTCATATTTTCTGTTTGTTTATTTAGCTTTCTGTAATCTATTACTAATTTAGGTTCTCATTTTCGCGTCTAACTAGAAAAGGTGGACATGCATAAGGCGAATCTGTATTAACAACAATACCTACAGATCTATAATTTCATAAAATTTGTTTTATTTGAGTTCAATTTGAATCGCCAGCTAGATGTGTTTTCAGACTTACCGGTTTACTTCCTAGTATTTCAACGATGTTCATTCCTCAAAGATTCCTACATCCTAATTCTTTTAGATCTTTTAACAAACAATCGCAATGAACATTGAAAAAACCCACCAAGTCCTATATTTCTTCTTGGGGTCATATAATTTCCGAACACTATTTCTTGTTTCTTGTGGGTTGATTATTCGATGGCATTGTATACACAGTCGGTGATTCTCGTAGATCTTCAAATGAAATTGTTGACTCCTATGTTATAAATCTTCTCTTCTTTGCTCAAATTCACAACAGGTAGAGAACGTTTTCCCGTAGAATTAAGAGCAGATACAAAGTTTACTGCATGTGGGGGCAACCTAATCTCTTCCGTGGAGACAGCTGACGTTTTGATAGACTTACACGTTTTGAAATTGAATAAGGTGGCTTATAAATCTTCGTAAAACATAAAAGAATTGCCTTTTTTCCGTTATTCTACTAATTTATGTTCTGTGTAGGTCTGACCAATGAGAAAATCCATGATTTGAGTTATTTGGACCAACACAGAACACCACCCACAGATACATCAGCTTTCGGCTTCGCTATTAACACTATTTTAAAGTTTTCTGGCCCAAATGCTTAGAGTTCATTAGTCACATTTTCTATTTCTAGATCAAATTTCGAAACAGCTGATGCTTTTATGTTGCATTTAGAACTCAGTGTGGCAATGAAAGCTTTGAACATACCTTCGTTGATCGTGACTTTTTAAACAAAATTATGAACTGAGTTCTTGTTGCTCTCTGAAATTTAGAGCATCTCTCCTCGTTTTTGCTCTGGTTTTGAGGGACAGTGCCTCCGTGTGTGTCCTCTCTTTTTACAAGTTGTGTGCTCAAGTTCCTTTTCTGGTTCTGGACAGTCCCTCGCAATATGGCCATAAAGGTTACAGTTGTAACATTTAAATTCTCCTATTTCATTTTTTAACGGTGGACGTTTTTCGGGATTAACTTTCTTCTCATCGTTTTGTTTGGCAGTCGGCTGCCATTCATCCTTCGATTCTTTGGGCTTCGCGTTTCCGGTTGTCGAGTTACACTACTGTCTGTTATACTACTCTTATTCCACTTGATAAGAACATGTACTTTATTACTTGAGTTACACGCCTGAGCTCCAGAGACAATTTTCCCTTTAATATTTTTAACTTAGTTTTACCGGTTACTTGTATCGACCTCTCCTTCTTTCGAATTCACATCGAGAGATTTTGGATCGTTCGACGATTTAATGTGCCCTGTTTAGGAAGTTGGTACCCAGTATGCACATCGGCACCAATTCTGGAAGGACGATGAATCGGAAACGAACTAATCTATTAGACACAACTATATAAAAAGATACTTTATCTACCACTTGAGGTTCGCAATTGATATCAAACTGAAGCTCACTCTTTTCCAATCTAAATCCCTGAATCTTAAAATAATTCTCTAACACAAAACCTCTTGACACATAATTGTCTCAGCGTCTACAATCGCTCTTATTTTAAAAGTCCTCATTTTTCTGTTTATACCATTCTTTTCTTTAAATTTATATTTTGTCTATAGAAATGGGTTCACGAAAGCAAGAACAGATTTTTCAATGAATTATCTTTTGAAAATTAAATTTCTCGTATTTTGTTATATTTATTTTTCCCCTTATTACAACAAACGCAATAACGTCAGCTAGCTCGCTGTTTACCCCTTCCTCCGGAAAACTGCTTTTAAATGAAAACTGATTTTATAAACAGTCATCCACTCCGTGCAAATTGAGATGCAATATTTGCCAACGGAGTTTCTTACGGTTTTACTAACAATGATCGATGATATTTTGCGTTTCAAAATCACGTCTGACTAAGCTACTTCTTAGTACTCAAACATCTTATTCAGAGGAGTATTTTAGCGCATCTTAGAGATTTTACTAATGTCCAAAATTAGCGTCAATACTAACTTTTATAAAAACCGATTGATCATCCTTTCGTAATTTATTTAAAGCCGACACTCTTTCTTTTCTAGTTCTAACTAGATGAGTTCCCATAAGGATGGGTAAAAGATCTAGTTGATAATTTTATGGACGAGCGTATGGGCCACAACTCTATTAGGATCCCCAAGATCACAATCCCCATAGAGCGGTAAAGCTAGCACGCTTGAATTCCCATTAAATGGGTAAAAGAAGGGTGGGCAAATTGGCATTCTAGATTCAATCCATGGGATTGCGTTCCGATACGTCACAAAGTTGCGGGAAGCACTAAAAGTTGTTATGTGTCAGATTTTTCAAACACTCTAAAAAGTTAATAAAATTTGATATTTTCTATTATAAATTTTGAATGGAAAAGATATAGTATCGAGCATTTCCTTCAAATCACCTTGGCTAACAAGATTCCTGGAAGATCTATCGTTATTCCGACAATTCCAAGAGCCGAACGCAGTGCACCTCACTCCTAGTAGTGCTTAGCGTCCCGTTCTCGCGGACTCTTCGATCCCCACTTTGTCGATAGGCTGCGCACGCAACGGCACTTGTTTCGCGTGGCAGTTACATGCGATCTATGTAAATCTTTCGCTCAAGAATTTGCCAGTCATTCAGGGGCGTCTTTATTTTATGCATCTCCCGCTTTATAATTGATTTTATATATATTAAATTAATTTAATATACTGAACCGTTTGAAGCCTTTCATAACGTTGTATGTCGTGTAATAAATAATCTAAATCCGAATGTGTTTTGGCCGTTAGGTTCGATGCGAGATCTTTCGAACATCATCCTATCAGAACTCTTTCTTTAGTCTCTTCTGCAGAAAGGAGGAGTGTCAATAAGGCCGGTTTTTGGGCCATCTACAGATTGGCCTCAAACATGTTTTATTATATTCATCTAACTAGGTCTCATAACGCCTTAAAAGGATTTTTCCTGAGAGTGATCTGATTTCAAGATATAGTCATTTTTAAATTCGTATTTTACATAGGTTTTCGCACTTTCATTCAAATCATGCTAAGTTTCACATTGTTAGTATTGCTCACGCAAGATCATACTTGGCCAAAAACTGCGCAAGTATATGCGTTACAACATATGTTAAAGCCATCATTTTTCTCGAGGTACTTAGCCTTCAAAATAGGGCTTATTTTTATATTTTATGAAAAACCGAGTTTACTATTTTAAGGTATTAATTTATTGTTATTAATTTATTATTTTTAAGTTATTTTTCTTAAGAAACTTTTACTGCCGGTCTTAGCCACTTTGACGCCCATGGGCAAAGAGGAGTGAGATTAAAATCAACCAAAGTCAGTGGAATAGGAAACAAAACGCTATCGTTCATGTGCGACTGCCGCTTCGCTACGTTCAACTGTTTTCCCCCTCCACATGGTATTCGCGTTTGTTGCCGATGCTTTTAGCTATATTCTCCTTCATTCTTCTTCCACGTTTCGACGTGTTAAAGAGTTCTTATACACTGTATGTGATATTACTGCGTACATACATCTGTTCCAGATTATTTTATTGTAGTTTTATTTTATCAGTATCGACTAGTTTCATAGCGATTGTATGTTTTTTGCACAGGTACTTCATAGGCATGAGAGGCTACACTTTTTTTAAGTCCTTATTATTTAATAGTTCTGTACATCAGTCTCAGATTCTCTTTATTTTTTCAGGTGAAATAATTACTTGCGAATTAAGTTTTAATTACCACTTATTATGCTGAAAAAACAGTGTTCTTGTTGCGGAAAATTCTTAAAACCAAAGAGTCATCTATCAGTAGTTCAGGATGAACGGGCATTAAATGTTCTTAAAACTGCTTTTAATAGCTCCTTAACCATTCAGTCAAAGGTTTGCGATAGTTGTGGATGCTTTTCGATTAAAAAGCGTCGGATTACAGATGCAAAAAGAGATGAGTTCTTCTGAAAATGATTTATAAATGTCTTAGAACCAGGTAAGAGTCAGATTTATAAAAATTCAGAATCTTCCAGTGAAGATGGAACTTCAGATTCTGACTGTAGGAAAATCAAACTTCCAATAAGAAGATGTATGATTTCTCAATCCAGATGCATTGTCTCTCATCATAAGAATAATCGTATCAGAATCAAACCTTTTGCTACATTGAGGGTTTACGTCGATACTGGTATTTTGATTCCTGCAAAAGCGAGATGCTGTGCTTCTCATTGGGCTGATAATGGTTTTCTTAAGAAAGAAGCTGTTGCGTCTATACAAGCCACCTCTGATTTTATTCACATGAACGCTGAGTCGATTTCTAAGCTTCTGAATGATTTGCATGAGGCAAGAAAAACAGGGTTGAATTTTGATGATCCATCTGCACTTGAGGATAAAGATTATTATAGACTCACCGATTTGACGAAAAATCAATTTAGTGACGTTGCACAGTACTTGTCAATTGAAGTGCGTTCGACAAAAGGTCGTTCTGTGCGTTTGTGCCTTGCATTATTGTTGATCAAGTTGCGCACAGGTCTTTCCAATGCGATTTTATCAACTATTTTTGGCATAGAAAAACGAAGAGTTGGCAGAGAAATTACAGCAGGAAGGAAAGATCTGATGTCCTCCTTTGTACCTCATCATCTTGGTATAGGTCACATATCACCCGAGTCAGTCATTAAAGACCATACAAGCAGTCAATGGGTTGATAAGAACTTGGAGAGCCTTAAGTGATGTTTTTCCAAATAGTCAAATCCCGTGCATCGGCGATTACGTCTGTGCCCTTTGTAATGCTTTCCGACCTCCTAGAATTCATGATAATTCTGATGATCATCTGATCGCTGAACGAATGTTGCGATTGGCTTTGCAGCCTAATCGCCTGCAAGAGCGAGCAGAAAAGGAAAACTGGGCAAAAAGGAGGGCATCGTGGCTT
>NC_046666.1:116107266-116112283 GCF_010883055.1 Belonocnema kinseyi | reverse complement strand
CATTGCCAGTGTTCTGTGGTATCTTGGTTACTCTAGATATAACCAAAACACTCCTAGACCTTCACGTGAATTCGAAAGTCACGTGAATGATGCATCGTGTTGATCGGACAATGAAGGAGAAGCAGCATCATCTTCAGATGATCAAACCAATTCTGACGAATAAGGCTGTTGCAGAGTGCCTAGCCTCTAATCGACCATAAGTTCTGATTGACTGTAAACTAATATACCTTTTCTTAGAAAAATGTCTCCAAGATTATTTCGATTATTTTATAGAAATTATTGCTAATAAATCTGATAAAGTAGGACATTTTTACTCCTTTCATGATCACAAACCTAATAAAGTATAAAAATGAGCCCTATTTTGAAGGCTAAGTACCTCGAGAAAATGATGGCTTTAACATATGTTGTAACGCATATACGTGCGCAGTTTTTGGCCAAGTATGATCTTGCGTGAGTAATACTAACATGTGAAACTTAGCATGATTTGAATGAAAGTGCGAAAACCCATGTAAAATACGAACTTAAAAATGACTATATCTTGAAATCAGATCACTTTCAGGAAAAATCCTTCTAAGGGGTTATGAGACCTAGTTAGATGAATAAAATAAAACATGTTTGAGGCCAATCTGTAGATGGCCCAAAAACCAGCCTTATTGACCCTCCTCCTTTGTAGTTTTGACACAAATCACTTTTTTCTAGAAAATAGAAGATTAGGGATTTTCCTTTGCTTTGAGACCTTTCGATCGTTCGTTATTTATCTGTCAAAGTTTCTGAACTTATAAATGTTTTTTTTGGAAGCTCTCTCAAAATTATCCCAAGTTTGTAGTTCCTGAGATTTTGCCTTTTACCATTTTGCATGCGGACTTTATGGTAACTGCATCTGGCCATTGATGCAGAACTGTGATCTTGTTCAGATTGTCTGTCCAAAATAATAACAAACATTTGATCTCGTCGCCTGTTCCATAAGATCATCAGAGTATTATTCCTTAAATCATATGATTGAAGATCCGATCTTCTGATATGCTCTCTTAGTGGTTGAAATCCAGGTGTTTCTTGAGGTCTTTGACCATGGAATCGATTTTCTCCTTTTCCAGATTCTGTTTGAGAAATTGGGAATCTCCAATTTTCCCCCTATCTATAGTTCCTTTCAGCTGCTCTCCTAGCTGACGCGCCAAAAAGTTTCGCTTGCCATCGCATGAAGGTATCCATTTGAGGTGGATTCACATTTTGAGGAGTTTAATTACTCTGATTACCGACACCAGAAACTGAATTTTGCAAAATGGATTCAATAGCTGAAGCGCCGTCGCAAGTAGAAAAATTGGATGTATTAGAACTATAACTTCCTATCGACGTTGGATGACTGAGTTAGCTTGTTGAATTAATTTCAAATGGATTTTGCATTGGGTTTTCGTTCGGCGGCAACTCTCTAACAAACCATTCACATTCGTCCACGGGTGTGTCCAAAATATTTGGCTGAGACATTTTATTGAATTACCGATTTACAATATTTATTTCCACACTCACACGCAATTAGATTAAATCTTCGTTCCCGACTTGCATGCGCCTGAACCGTTCTTTGTGCTCGAAGAAGAATAATTTTGAGAACTTCGCTCAGATAAGACACGCATACGCTTTCAGCGCTCTTTTGTTTTTTCACAAGTGAAATTTTAAAAAACATTTCTTATATATTTAAATTCTCACATTTGTAGATACACTACTGATCCTTCTCTCATTTCAATTCCTCACGAAGGCGAGAGAAAAAGAGAGGAGGAACAACCCATATTTCACTCGTTTTTGCACTCAATTCTCCAATTGGCGCACATAGACTTTTCACGCTCTTCGCACAACTTACTTTCGGTCTGAGTAAACTGACACGTGTGAATTCTGTACAAGTTAGAAGGGATGGCAATGACTCAAAATGAACTGATTTAAAGAAATAACTAGTATATTGCATATCGTGTTACAAAGTATGTTTGCGCTTCAGCTCGCTTCAACGCACTGGCTCCGTTAGTCTATAACTCCCAGCAAATTCAATGTTGAGTTTGGGTCCTGCTTACAACGCACTTTAGCTAAATCTCTAAAAATACAATTATGACATAATCAGAAACATTAAGCGATGAATTTAATCATTAAAATTTCGTCTTTAGACTCCATACATTTTTAGAATATAGTACAATATCATTTGGCAGATCTAAATTACCAGTATTTAAGCAGTTAATGAAAGAGGCACTTCAGCACTAGAACGATAGAACCTCTGTAACTGACCTGAGGTTTTGCATGTTGTCTAAGCTTCACTATTTTCCAGTCTCACATATGGTCTCTTCTATGCCAAGGATTATTTGGATTGGCCGTGAAGGAGTAAAGTTCTGTTGGAATTTACCAAATATCAAGCATGTGATGGAATTTGGGTTCTGTGAATGATATATAAGTTTGAAAAAGTTTCTAATTCCTTCTGCCTCTTTCTTATGGATTCTAGAGCCTATGTAACCCTATGTGGATGTACATATATCTCATATTTAAACGCAAAGACGTCGTGGAGAAAATCGAGGCACAAATATTCATGCCAAATACTATTAGAAAATAATTTCGACTCAATATTCACTTTAATATCAGATATTACTTGATTTTTTTCAAATTTGGATAACCTAAACCAATATTTTGTCAATGATGATGTTTTTATCGCAAGTATATGTTATACATAATTAATGTATTCTAGGGGTATAATATTCGTCTTGCTTACGATTTTGCTTTCTCTTATTTTGCAGTACACTGTGGAAGTATAAGACAAACGGCCTCGATATTATCAATGTCGCAAGACTGTCTAAGAACAGGGGATAAAGCTTTGGTTCATTTTAGATTTATAAAAAATCCAGAATATATAAAAACAGGACAGCGTATGGTTTTTAGAGAAGGCCGTACGAAAGCAGTCGGAAATATTTTACGTCTCATATCAAATACTGGATCTATCTCTGTACAAAATTGCAGAACCAACAAGTCTAACAAGGTATAATACACTACAGAATGATGTCAAACTGATGCTTTGATTAGCGCTAATAATATATGAACAACGAACAATCTTCTTAAGTTATAAATGTCTGTACTTTTAAGAAATTGTTAGTAGTTTGCATACATCACTGAGGATATTAGAATAAATAAAAAAATTCCCTAAAATTCTTGTAACTTTGTTATTGACTAGAACACATGACCTTCGAGGGCTCAATAATATAAATATACAACTGTGCCTACTAAAAAAGTTGAATGAGCTGTGAGTCTTTTTTGAGTGCATATTATCTGTTTTGATGAATTTAAACTCTTTTAATTTTTTATTGTCATTAGGGTATTATGAAAATACTTAATTATAAAACGTGCATCTTTTATAAAGGTTAAATTGGCAAACGCTCCGATATATATACATGTATATCTATATAATACATAAAATTAAAATTAAACTTTGGTATTCAATATTTGGTAAAAAAATGTGTTCATGCATGAACTTAGTATTTCTATGTTGTGCAGCTCCTCTCTCTCTCTCTGCCTCTCTCTTTTACCGTCAACTCTGTCTGTGTGATCATCCGGTTTCGTTGCAGAAGGACGAGGTGATCGCGGGGAATTAAATCACTTTGTAATCACACAAACACAAAAATCAAAAATACGTTACACAGAGCTACACACTTTATGTTTGAGATGAAGTTAATGGATAAGAAACATAAAAGGCAAACGATTGAAAATTCACAAAGCAGAATTTCTGTTAATATAAAAATGATGGTTTCGACGTAAAAAATAGAGACATCAGCTCCGTTTAAAATCACGAAAACAAAACAGAACCGCTAACCCTTCTAGATTTTATGGCCTTCCAAAAATGCACAAGACAGGTGCCTCGCTTAAGCCGATCGTTTCTTATGCAGGTAGTGCTATTTTTCAGTTAGAAACATTCACAAAAAATATTATTGCAAATAATATTGAAATTCCTAAATCGAAAGTGCTTAAGAACTTCGATTTAGAGAAGAAAATGTAGTATATCAGGATCACGGAAAATCATGTCTTTGCGTCACTAGATATCGTTTCCCTTTTTACAAATGGTACGAAAGAAAAGGCAGTCGAGACAGTTCGTAGTAGGGGGAATTAAATTCGCGAAAAAACAAAAATTTCATGGACAGATTTGAAAAGGAAGGACTTCGATTGTTTCTAAATAGTACAGATGTCAATTTCAAAAACCAAACTTACTTTTAAAAAAGAGGACTATCGTGGGCTCTCCCCTTTCGCCGATTTTAGCAGATTTAATTATGGACGACCTGGAAACGGGTATTTTACCGAAAATAGGTTTTCAAGTACCGTTGTATGTCTATTATGTCGACGACATATTAGTAGTTCTCCCTCAAAAAGAAGTAGAAAACCTTCTACAAGTTTTTAATTCAAAAGTTATGGGATTAAATTCACGCTAGAGAAAGAACAAAATAGGACGATAAACTTTCTGGATGTTACTCTTCACAGAAATTACTTTCCAGAAATAAAGTGTGATCTGTATCGCAACCCCACCTGGTTTGTTAGAGTAGAGTTGACGAAATAGTTCAAAATGTTTATGGCGTTTGGTGCAAATGTCAAAATTGCAAAGCGGTTTATGTAGTTCAAACTAAACTTCCGTTTGGAGTAAGGGTTAAAGAACAGAAGAAAGATATAAATAAGGTCCTCAATAAACAGACAATACAAAGTTTATGCCAACAAACCGAAGACTTTAGACGAGCTTAAGAATAATATTCGAATTGTTCAAGTTATTCAATATTTCCATCGACCACATTTAGATGGCACACCCCGTATATATATATATATATATATATACAATTAAAAATTTTTCATAAGGACAACCGCAGGATTTCGCCGGGAGCGGGTACTAACCTGGAAAATTTCACCCGCTCCGAGCGAAATCGCGGTAAAATTTTAGCCACAACCACGTCTCACGACCGTGAGATAGGTGGTTACAGTCTGTAAAGGAATCAATACGACGATCCAGCAAAAGCCT
>NC_046666.1:116105234-116107166 GCF_010883055.1 Belonocnema kinseyi | reverse complement strand
AATGCCGTAAGAGTGACAGAGATGGTAATAAAGCACTCTTAGTGCCGCATTTTGCCTTTGAATGTAGGTCGTTCCCGCGTGAGTTGGACAACTAGATAGTATCTGAGCTAAATGCTCGGGGTATGCATTAGGCCAAAGTCACCCCATGCCAATTCTCATGGAGGGGGAAATGGTTCAAAATTTCGTATTTTCAAGTAATACGCTTAAATACTTGTGCAGCTCCTAGCTCACTGAGTTCTACTACTTCGAGTGACCTAAAGCCCACCAAGTGGAGGTTGCTGCACATCGGGCTCCACCCACGCCCTACCCAACCAACCAACTATATGTAAAACGTGCTTTTTAAAGTCTCAGAGTCATTAATTACATCCACAAAGTCTTTCTTAGTATCAAATAAGTTGACAGTCTTTCGAGAAAGAAGTGTGGCGCGTATCTGTCGGTCCCGAGCCTCGGGACCGATGCCTTGCCTGGACACCTCTGTTACCAGTCTAACAGTTCTTTCCACCGCTACTGTTTGACAAGGGAAAGATGTAAAGTCCCAGTCTGGTACCAAGCTATCGGCCATAGATAGCTTAGTGGCAAGTTCATCCTCTGTTATAGGAATTAAAACTGGAGGTACGGTAAGTGAAACATCTGTCTGCTCCCAATCAATCATTTCTGTGTAATCATTAGCTCCAAAATTAATTTTTGGCACAATATTGTATCTAACAGTTGTCTGTTGCTTGTGTTTTGCTTCCAGGATTTTGGTGAGTGCGTCTTGGCGAACGGAAAGCCTAGGGTTGGTTACCATTCCAAGAAGTATATTTTCTGGCATGGCAGAGAAGCCGTTTGTCTAAATGGAAGTGTTTACCATATTTCGGTACTTCGGAAGAAGAAACCTTGACAATTTGATTACTAGGAAGAGGTGCCGACTCACAACAGCGATAGACCTATCCCCTCTGATGTAGAACCACTGAGGTACGTATACTGTGAGTAAGTATTCAACTAATACTTGCAGTTTGTTTGTGGGTCTTTTTGTTGATATGCATAATCTCAGAATTCTATTTGCTGTTGTTAGCCAGCGAGCCATGTTGATGGGGCCTATCTTCCGGGAGGCTTGCTCAGGAGAGTACGCTCCGAACCGTATGGCATCTCATATCTCATAAAGATACCTTTGACCTGAGCTGAGATCAGTGGGCTCAATCTCAGGTAAGTCACACTCAACTTGTTTAAACTTTACGACATCGAGGGTCTGACAAGTTGGAAGTTGTCCCCCTATTGGCCCTGAGTATTTGTTCGGATCAGAGGTAGGTCCGTCAATAAATACGAAAAGACTTCTGAACGGTAGCTCATTGGAATGTAATAGACAACCCATTGCAAGGGAGATCAAGTCGTTCCTCTGGTAGACGAATAATTTCTCCCTTCCAGCCTGTATTCGTATTTGTACCGTTACAGCCCACGACTACCACTGCATCGAAGCCTCCATTCAGTTCTGTTGTTACGTAATTATAAATAGAATCACACTCATCTTGGCCATGACTCCATGGTGTGACGACATGGCCTACGTATCTAGAACCTGGTTCGGCCACCAAAGATATGTGTTCCTCGTTAATAAATCCAGAGGCTGTGAATGTCTCGTCTTTCCGACTATCAAAGTATAAGCCACGAATAGAATCCTCATGGCGTGATTCCTTCCTCAACTTGGAGCCTATTTTAATTTACTCGCGCCTAATCTTACTTTTATCTATGACTAGACACTCAGGTATTTTTTGAGAAATATCCGGGAGATCACACCTGCTCGATTCGCAGCGAGGAGTACAGACGAGCTTAAATGTGCCGCAGCCCGTTGACTTATACGAGGGTAGTTCGATAAGTCCTTAGAATGAAGTATAAAAACAATTTTTTTTGGGTAAATTTTTTTTTATTTTTCAACATAATCTCCTTGGAGCTCTATAC
>NC_046666.1:116097997-116105134 GCF_010883055.1 Belonocnema kinseyi | reverse complement strand
ACGTAAACTCAGAAGATGTGGACTGTGACTGCACCATATATCTAGTCGGGAGTGGTGCTGACTGAAAACAGATTATTTGGAGCGATTCGCGCGCCATCTGTTCGTCATTCTAAGGACTTATTGAACTACCCTCGTACCATATCTTTGAGCAACTACTGCTGCTTCAGATAAGTCAAGTCTGGCCTGCGATGATTTTCTCTGCACAATTCTGCGTGGTATGTCGTGAAAATCGTCATCATTGGTAGAATCATCAACCTTTACCTTAATTTCAGGAGAAGGACTATCACCTTCACCTTCCTCAAAGAAGGAATCTTTTTCTATATCCATATCAATCGTAGAGCTCTACGGCTGGAACCTTTTTTTCTTGGGACAGGAGCACCTAGACAAGTCAACGCACTTACCAGCGGCTATGTTAAATAATTCAGAGCAGTACTCTTTTGGAGGACCAAATATAGGGCACTGCACAAAGTCTCTCTTTGCGAATTTCGACATGCTGTGGCATATAAACCAAAGAGGGGAGTGCAGGCAGAACCAGAATTTCTACCACCAAAAGAACTAACGACGAGCCAATGAGAAGAAGAAACTATAATGACAACGTCAACTAGCACCTGCGAGTGAACGAACATTAGGCGTGAGCCGACAGTACGAGCCATTAACAGGTTCTGACAAGTCTCGACAACGCTCGACCAGCGGGAGGGGGAGGGAGAGGGGAGAAGGAGATCGGCGACCGGGGGGGGGGTGTCCGGCTTCAGTGTAGAGGGGGCACAGACGCTCGTGTGCTCGTAGACAGACATGACCCAGGGACCGCACAATTATTTAAGAGTTTTACTCGAAAATACGCAATTTTAAGCCATTTCCCCCTCCATGAGGATTGGCCCATTTTTGCAAAACCTTAAATTTTAGTGTTTTTTAGTGAAATTTCGAGATTTCACCCTCAAAGAACAGACTGAAGATATTATCCGACTTAAAAATTTAAAAGTGCGCTGAGTTTCGGATTGGACTGGGCCACTTTTCCGCACCCAGGCGTTTCCTGGGCGCACAATGTTGGTTTTTCGCCCCAGCCTAGTGTGCATGGAACGCCCTGCATCTATCATCAGGAATGTTTTGGCTCAAAATGTGGCGACGGTATGTTAAGGTGGAAATGACACCTTGTTGGCATGCCAAAATGAAACCCTCCGTATCAGACTTCAATCCGGGCGATTTAAGGAAAGCAAACGTTAGCTCATAAGAAATTGACTGATCCTTCACATTTCTGTGGAAGATACCGTGCATTCTCTTATCGAGGAGCTGTTGACGAAATTTTTTCTCTTGTGCTTTCTTAATCCGGGCTTTCAGGATTCCTCTAGAATCAAACCGAGGGGCCTGTGACAAAGCCACTGAACGCGTCCTCGGGTTGGGGATAGAGGGTCCCTGTACCAAGGATTTCTGCTAAATATGGTTATAAAAATAAATAGGCTGTCGCGGACGATTGTCCAGGGGTGGTCTCGAAGGAATTAACCCCCAAGCGGAGGTGTAAAAACCGTGCCGAAAGCTGAATGGCACCTGGGTGAGGTGTCTAGAACGTTGACTCTGGGATATCTGGCGACATCTCAGAGTACGCAGTCTTATCCTTGCATGCGGGGCTCTACAAGGATGGACGAACCCCTTTCCCTAGCTTCTCGCGGGAAAAACAATGACAACACCAAACATAGTTGTAGTAAGTGCGGTTCAAAACAACAGAACGCGCAAGGCTTCCGACAATGGGTCGGCTGACAATGCCGACAACTCTAGAGCTGGGGGAGCCAATGAAAATGGATCCAATGCGATGGACCAGTGGAATCTCGGGACCTTTAGGTGGACGGAGCCACTGAATCACGACTTGCTAGAGTGCTACGATGCGAGTGTGGCCCCTTTAGCGGGGTACGTGGAACGGCTGCATGATTTGTGGTACGAGAAACACCCGGAGCTATCGCACTTTTCGCAGCTACGACTGCGAAACCATGACGAACTACTCCGAAAAAGGGGTTATGTTAGCGGGACGCCTACCCTACCACAGCTAGAACAAGCCGGAAACAGAGAAAAAGAGGAAACACTAACACCAACCGAGGGCAGGCATCCAATAGAAGAAGAGCGATGCATTATGACCCGGAGAAACATCAACACCAAGGTTTCTCTCAAGACTAAAGATCTGTCTGAAATGGATCACGAGCTTCGTGGACATTTTTCCGAAGAGTCCGACTTCTGCGCTATCAATTATTGTGTTTATAATGCAGCGAGAGCTTTGGCCGATGCGAACCGTAAAATAAAACCAACGGTTGATCATAAGACCAAAAGAGGAATGTATCAACTTGCCATAAGGATAGGCTGGGCACGACAGTACGCGACCCGCATTCAGTGTGTGATTGACTACATCACATCTGGCAGGAAGTTTACCGCAAGGTTCGAAATATCGCGCACGAACTCCGGACCCGTTATCACACACTTAACAAGTTAAAGCTGCTGACCATCAGGCAGCATATTTTTGAGAGAATACGGATACCATCTGACGCTAAGAGAAAGATGCAGCATTCTACCAGCGTGACCGATCGATCGCCTGGATTGATTATCGCAAAACTTTTGATTCGACCTTCCATAGACTTATCATCTGTCTTTTGGACAGCCTAAAGTTTCATCCGAACATCGTTAGGTGCATATAGAGATTGATGCCTTTTCGGAAACCCAAATTTACTATCTTATCTGGAAAAAATCGTGTGACAACTAACAAGGTCCCCTTTCAGAGAGGTGTCTTTCAGGGCGACACCATGAGCCCATTCCTCTTTTGCCTTACATTATTGCCACTATCTCTAGCACTTCGCTATTCTGAAGGGTACTTGTGTGGCAAACCTGCAAATCGAAAGTACAAGATCACTCATGTATTTTACATGGACGATCTTAAGATCTATGCTAAAACAAAGAGCAACTTCATCTAGCTCTACGGATTGTCGAGCGATATACTAAGGAAATTGGAATGGAATTCGGGTTAGATAAATGCGCCAAGGTTTATTTGAAATGAGGAAAACTTAATGGCATCCCTGAAGATCCTGAGCTCGTTGATAGAAGCGCTATACGTCACCTTTGCGCTGGAGAGACTTATACATACCTGGGCGTGCCACAGAACCGCATTCAGGATGTGACATCTATAAAGGATACTGTCCGAAGCAGATACAAACGTCTCATCCGGCAGATTTGGTCTTCCGAACTGTCGGCGAGGAACAACATATCTGCAACGAACATGCTTGCCGTCCCGGTACTACTCTATTCATTTGGAGTAGTTCCATGGACGAAGAACGAGCTCAGATCTCTTGATATGGGGACAAGAAAGGTTATGCGTCTCAACCAAAAGCATGCATCTTAAGTCTTCTGTTCCGCGACTGTACATCTCATGCCGTCAAGGTGGTCGCGGAATACTGAGTCTTTAATGTCTTCACAACAGGATTATTCTGGGTACAGCACATAGAGTCGCAAATGGATGGCTTCTCGATAAGAGGACGCACGGTATCTTCCACAGAAATGTGAAGGATCAGTCAGTGTCTTGTGAGCTAACGTTTTCTTTCCTTAAATCGCCCGGATTGAAGTCTGGTACGGACCGTTTCATTTTGGCATGCCAAGACGGTGTCATTTCCAGTATATATATATATATATATCTGACGGTCGTGAGACGTGGTTATGGCTGAAATTTTACCGCAATTTCGCTGGAAGCGGGTGCAATTTTTCAGATTAGCACCCGCTCCCGGCGAAATCCTGCGGTTGTCCTTATGACAAATTTTTAAATATATATATATAGTCTTTGATTTTTACCAAATGCACATGATTTTGGAGGCACATAATTTTCCTTGCATGGACATTTTTTGACCACCGAAATATAGCAAAATCAGAAAAAAATTCAATCCTATCTTGATGTGTGCGATTTTTACAGCTGCTGGCGATGGAGTGGACATTTTAGCCTTAAATTTGCGTATAACTTTTTCGCGCGCTGTGATATTAACTTTATCCGTTGTAAAATTCTTTGCTCCGTGAGTTTCTAATGCAAGTTTTAACGTAGAATGCGAATTTTAACAATTTAAAAGTTGATTTTGCTGTTTTTTTTAAATTTTTTAAAAAGGAACCGAATGGGGATCTAATGGAGTCTTTACGGGTACTTTGTAGAGGCTTCATTCGGTTCCTTCGTCTCGCCAGGGATGGCGTCTAATGGCCACCAAAATCTAACAAAAAATCGGAAGATTTTTGACCTGGGTAGTTGCGCGCACTTTCCACAACTACAGACCTTGGAGCGGACATTTGAATTGTAAAAGCGGTGACACGACTTTGAGATTTTCTTGTCGAGTTCTAAATCGAAGCATAATACCAAATCCATGAAATTTAAGTAGCCTATGCTCCACTGAACTAGCCTGACTTTTCTCCGAATTTTCAAACATTGCGCGAAGAAGCTATGAGCATGCGAAGCATTCTATTTGTAGGCGGTGGCAAATATTACACACATATATTTTTGGGATTTTATCCAACTATTATATGTTATATCTTTTTATAAGAGTTTCTTTAATGACTGTAAGTTCTCGTTTCTATTACAGACATTCTGCCTGTACATTTTTGTGCCATATAACTTGTTTTGATTTTTTGTTCAAAAAAAATATTTTTTTAACTGCGCCTGATTGTAAATGCTTTCAAAAAAATATATGTAAATGACATTCAAAGTAATAAAGCTATGAAAAAAAGAACAAAATCATTAAAGTTATGAAAGCAAAAAAATTCTTCTTTAATATTTTCAAAGTTTTTGAAGAACACAAGAAAAGATGCAAGAAAAAATAATTTATTATAAAATTAACGTCAAAGCTGTTTAAGTTTGAATTTTTAAACTGTGCGGGAAATCAAAAAAATGCATTAGTTTAAACATTTGTTTTTGAAAATACCAAAAATTGAATAATTTTTGACAAAGAATATTTCTTTAAAATTGCGTCTGATTGTGTATACCTTTGTTGAAGATAAAGGAAGCGTGCGTGGGTGATCTGGATCGTGATAAAGGACAGAAGAAAGTTCAAGTTTTTGCATGATGCGTACCGTTGTATAAGAGTATAATGGCGTTCGCATTTAAAGTTGAGCCGGTAACTTTAGACAATTACAGATCCGGGAAGGCTCACGTCAAAGGACTGCTTATGAAAAATGATTTATGGAGCCACGCTATTGGGGAAGTGACGCAACCGACGGCTAGAGCAAATGCGATTGTGACCTGGGTCAAAAATAAGCGTAAGGGGATGTCACACCTACTGATATCCATCGGGATTTACGAGGCAGCATCGTACAATGATCTGTAAATGTCTAAGGAAATTTAGAATAAGATCAAGGAGACTTACGAGTCGGGTAGTCCGGCGTGGAAAGTGTTACTACTCAAGAGGTTGATTCTTGTACGGATGAAAGAGGGAGAAGATGTAACGAAACATATCTCGGAATTCTATAAGACATTCAAGGGACTCAAAGAGATAAAATTAGAAAATGCCGATGAGATGTTTGTCATTTTTGCTTAATAGCCTGACACGTAGGCAAGAAGTGGCCAACGTGCTCTGTACGCGAGGTACGGAAATAAGAAGCAACAGCCACAACATGGTGGAAGGCCGAGGACTGAGGACGCGCCCAGCGAAAAATAAAAAAGTCGAATTGATTTTTTTTTCGCGTCACAGAAATGGCCATATCGCAAAGTTTTGTGATCAGAACAAGAAAGTGCAAAGTCTTCGAGAAATTTGCGCGGGTAAATGCTGTTGTGAATTTAGCTGATAATGATAGATAAATAGATACATATTGATAGATAACGAAGATAGAACGAGAGATGTTTTAGAGAGTGTGCACATTGGTGTATGCGGCCCAATGATACATACATCGGATGCAGGGAAGAAATATTTCGTCACTTTAATCGAGGACAAATCTATATGGTGCGAGGTATACTTCATCAAAAACAAGTCCGAGGTTTTCGAGATGTTTAAAAATTTTAAGCAGGAGGCTGAAAAACAGACGTGAAAAAGGATAAAAGCACTGCATTCAAAAAACGGTAAGGAGTACTGTAACAAGGAGTTTGAAGCGTTTCTCCGAGAGAAGGAGATACAACCAAGGCTCAAAATACCTCATCCGCCACAGCAAAATGTCATCGCTGAAATAAAAAACCGAACGTTGGTGGAGATGGAGCGATTTATGATGCGCCAAGCATTGAACGGCCAGATACCATTCAAGGTGTGCAAGGGAAAACCCCCTATAGTTGTATTTTTTTTAATTTTTGACACTAAGGCGTTCGTCTTAGGCAAGACGCAAGGCCGAAGGAAACTCGAGTCAAGATCAGTGCCAGAAATATTCGTCGGTTATGCTCAAGAGTCGAAGGTGTACCGATTTACATACCACAATCGAAATCCATAGTGACTTCAAGGGACGTCAAATTCGCAAGCGCAAATGGTTTTTAAAAAGAATATAGAGAAATATTAGACAATAGCGAGAGAGGAAATGTCACAGTCGAAGTGATAGAGACACCCCGAGAAGAGCCGAAGGATGACGAACAGGGGGACAGAGTTGAGATAAGGCGACAGAAAAAGGCAGACGTTACTCAGCCGTGAGAAGATTTAGTTCAGCCAGCCAAGCTGGGTCGAGGACAGCCGAGGTTGGTTCGTACAGGTTTGGTGGGAAGACCACGAAAATTATATACCAGAGTATCAGGTAATACGAGTGGCAAACAGGCGAAAGAGACAGAAAATTCAGATCTCTGGCAAAAAGCTTTGAAAGACGAAATACTCGCACAAATCAAGAATAAAACATGGGAAATTACAGATCGGCCTGCAAATCGCAAAGTATTAGGCTGCAGATACGTCTTTTGCACAAAGTCAGACGGCTGCTATCAAAAGCGGAAAGTGCAATCATTCGCGGGCGAAGCACAGATGTAAGACATCATTTTGTCGGAGATGTGTAAACAAACACTGGAAGTGCGTGTACAGCATGGGCATGAAGAATATAGATAAGCGATAATAGTTTTTTAAGCTCACTACTTCGAGAGAGGGTGTTCAGGATAAACGAAGTATGTAAGCATGAAACTATATATGGCCAGTTTTGTACTATAGTGACTAGCATCTATACATAGCGCTCTGGGTC
>NC_046666.1:116079454-116097897 GCF_010883055.1 Belonocnema kinseyi | reverse complement strand
ATTTGCTAATCTGGAAAATTGCATCCGCTCCCAGCGAAATCGCGGTAAAATTTCAGCCACAACCACGTCTCACGATCGTGAGATAGGTGGTTACAGTCTGTAAAGGAACATTAAAAAAATACATCTTAATAAAATTCAAAGCATTAGAGCTATTAAAAAAAAGGAACAAAAATTTTCTTCAATATCTCCTGAGTTTTTGAATTTTCCAAAAATTATTTTAGGAATTCTGTCAACGCTTAAGACAAACTATTTAAAATAGATGAAATTCTTCAGATAAATCGACGTCAAATTGCTTGCAAGTTAATTTCATAAAACAAAAATTACGATTTTTACAATATTTTGTTGTTTAATTGCGTATTTAATTATTTTGAAAAATTTTACCTTTTAAATTAATTAAAAATTAATTAGTTATACAGTGCTTGTAGTAATTTGTAATTTTGATGAATTTATTTTTAATTATAAGTTAAGATACGTATGCACTATAAGCAAAAATAAAAAATAAATTATTGCAAAATTAACATCAACGCTCTTTAAGTTTGCCCTTTTAAATTATGCGGCAAATCACAGAGCCGCTCATACAAGTAATATTTCCTCTTATAACATGTGATCATTCAGGAACCTTTCATGATTGCAAATAAGAAGGTTTCCGCACGTTGCGCTTTGGAAGTTGCGTAATCGAAACATCGTTCGCTTTTGTATTCGATGAACTATTGCTCACATCTTTGTCACCTTCGGGACTGTACGAGTTCTCGATTAGTTGATTGGAATCGCTTTTAATCTCGTTTCTATTGATTTCGTCCTTTGTGAAACCTTGCCAAATTTTCAATTGGTTCACATGGGCCGTTCGAGAGTATCTTAGTCTTCAACGTTTCACAATATAGGTTGAATCTCAGAGGTATTACTCGGGATTTTTTGGATAACTACGTATGGACCTCGATAACGAAACTGTTATTCGATTTCAATTTTGATTCTTTTGGAATCAAACCGTAGAGCCTATGACAAAGTCACAGAATGCGTCAGCGGTTTGCATATTTATGCAAACTTGCTTGTTCGAAGTGTTGAGTCTGTGTGGAGAGAGATGTACGAACAACGCGGATTGAAAAAAGGTGTAGCAGAGTGCCGAACAAACCTGCTAGTTCACAGATGCATCTACAAAAACGCACCAGCCTATCAACGCGTTCTGTCAATGGCCTGGATTGACTACCAGAAAGCTTTTGATTCAACCTCTTATAGACTTATCATCTGTCTGCTGGAAAGCTTGAAGGTTCATTCACACATAGTAAGATGCGTAAGAGCGTCTTTCAGGGCGACACTATGAGTCCTCTGTTTTTTGCATTACACTTCTGCCTCTATCGCTCGCACTACAAAATTATTCTGGGAACCTCTGTGGCGAATATTATTCATCGCGAGCAGAAGCTCACTCATGTATTTTATGTGGATGACTTAAAAATATATGTTCCTGGCAAAAGCAAACTTTAGAGTGCTTTAAATATTGTTTAGCAGTGCACAAGAGAGATTGGTATAGACTTTGGATTTGACAAATGTTTTAATATTCATCTGAAGAAAAGAAAGATTATTGGCATTCCCGAGGACCCTAAGCTTGTAAATATAAGTGTTATTAGACATATTGGCACTGGAGAGACCTATACATACCTGGGCGTGCTATAAAGATTCTTTCTTTTTTAACAGGAGTTTGCATCAAAGTGTGCATCGCAAAAATGAATTTCTGTGTCGAAAAATGACTGATTAATACATTTATTATCAAATTTGTTTAAAATTAAAATAAAATTATCAACTGAAAAAATGTCTGCTGACAAATTTCTAAATTATGTATTTCTTTATTAAATTTCTTTGGAAAATCACATGACTAATCAACAAATTATGAATTTTTCTAAAATTATTATAAAGTTCCTAATTTAAAAAATTGACATGGAAAAAAACGAATTTTCTCTCTCGCAAAATACCTGATTAATGCATTGTGTAACGCGGTAAAATTTTACGCGCCAATTCTCTCTCGACCAGTCACACCAGAATCAGCAACGAAACCTAATCTTTGTCAAACACTGATTCGAATGCTCTGAGCGATGCTGACTGGGTCATACTAATTATTTCAAGAACTTTTATCTGGCACCAGAATTCTATGTTTGTTTATGTAGTAACCTGCCATATAAGATCTATACATTCACCTTGCACGACAACTCACCTCGCTAGGGGTCCTTGACTTATCCCGCTTACGTTCCGAACTTACGTTAGGAGACTGTTTTCGTTTAATTCCGAAAACGGTTATCTATCAGATTCGATCTGGCTTTCAAGCCGATGTCGGAAACAGAAAATTATTTGCCCGATCGAATCTTATGCAGCTCTATCTGGAACTTTGTCAGGAATTACATGAGAAGACTTTTCGTTTAAGTTTAAGAACAGTTTTCTATATGGATCTATCCGGCTTTCAACTGTACTTTGAAAACAGAAAATCAAAATATTCGTCTGAGGATATCCTACCCGGTGATATGCAGAGTATGATTATGAATAGGTTTGCAAATATCCATAAGTATGTTATGCATTAAAACAAATAAGAAATATGTAAGTGAAATTAAACATTTATTTTATTTGTATTATTTCCACGGACGTCGAAAAACAAATTACTTAACATTTAAAGTACTAGTTATAATTATCATGTACCATAGTAAATAATGATAGTAGTATTTTGCTATTGAATTTCAAACCGATTAGGTAGCGTGCAAAGGTAAGTAACATCATCCAGCTGCAAATGTACACGCTTTTCCTTCAAGCCTGTTATTTTTATAATATCTTTATTTCCTCTGTTTCCTATTTTCAATAAATGATTTAGCTCGATATCATCAAACGCAGTACGTTAAGGGCCTTGTTCTGTGCAACTTAAAACTACTTTACTAACATTTAGGAACACGTCTTCTGATAAAGCACTTCCGTCACAGTGAAGTAAATGTAATATTTGAACAAATTTGTTGTTTTTTAGACGAAACACGGTATCATCGGATTTTATTGGCCTATTGTACTGCCCAGAATAGACTACCATGTCAGAAAATATGCATCGGTCAAATTCAAGAACCTGACTTCCGTCAGGCTAAGGAAAGCTCGATTTGAGTGCCCCGCTTCCAATTAAAACAACTTTTTCGCTACGACCGAATTATGCTACCTCAGATTTCCCAAGAATAAGTTAAATGCTTTTCTTAGTTTGAATACAACATTTTAATGAAATTTCTCGACAACTTTTTTATAGTCTACGTTATTGAACGATATATTGTTAAAGGGTTTAAAATTATTTAAAATTTGTAATTAATTAGCATTAATTTCTAATATTATTAGGAAAATTGGTAAACAAAGGGGTAAAAGACCTGCTCAGCTTTATTACTGGTAGAAACGCACTAAGAATTAAAATATAATGCTACCATCATTTTAAATTACCTGCATTTAAACCAGCATTCAACTCGACTCTCTGTCATCAGACTGTTTCTGGATGTAAAACTTCACGGCTATCAGAGAAGTAAGAATAAAGCTGTTTTGGTTGTTGTGGTGAGCTATTATCATCACTTATTTCTAATGGCTTTCTTTCTTCATCTCCAAACACACAAATCATCATATAAAGGGTAAATTATCGAAACATAACCTTAAACTAAAAAATTTTAATTTATACACAAAATTGCAATTTACATACAAAATGGTACTAACCGATCTGCACGGTTAAAATTCGGGAACTGTAAGTCTTTCACTTCTTTTCGCAACTTTTTTAAGTCCTCTTCAATTTATCAAAACACTTAATCTTAATACAATAATATAAACATGTATGTAATCCTCTACTGTTCCTCCTCTTCCACCACCCCCATGGTTGGTGGCGCACGCGCAATGCTCTGAGAAAGATCTTTGCGCTATGTGAGACAGAAATATATATCCACACTGTTATATTTTGCCACGCGCCACACATTGTAGTAAGGTATCCCTGCTTAAAATTGTGGGCAGAAGCGGATAAAAAATGGGTTACATCCGGTTCCGTCCGTATCCTTGTCTGGATTTTGTGTCCGAATTCATTACGCAATTGTACCCGAATTACATTCGGTTCGTATCCGTCCGTTATCCAGTAATTAAAATATAATAAAATATTTAATAAGTCCAGAAGCGGTTTATGTCTGAGTCTATTCGACTCTTATATGTCATTAAAAAAGTGACATAATATTTAAGTTAAAAAGTGGAAGTGGATCCGACCTTATCCGGCTTTTTTCCGCCAATTAGAACCAGAAATAATATTTATTTTCGTTTCTCAAGTCCAAAAGTGGTTCCTGTCTGAGCCTGCCCGGCTCTTACCTGGCATTAAAAAAGATTGAATAAATATTTAAATTGGAAAGTGGAAATTTACCCGACCTTATCCGGTTTCTGTCCGCCAAATGGAACCACAAATTAGTAGAGTTAATGTGTAACATCGGATCGTGTCTGAATTAAGTCGGCACATATCTGTCAATTATAACCTGAAATTTATAATCCGCTTCATAGACGCTACTGTCTAAAATTTGTTCGTCATTGCAATGACTCAATCTATCCGTTTCTATACGAAATTGTATACGGAATTTGTGTCCGGCTTCTATACGAAATCTTACCCGATATTGATGACGCTTTTGATCCGCTATACACTAAGTTCTATCTGAAACTTACTCGGCAATTCCATGCAGTACTGTATGCAAATCTATATAATATTTAATCTTATTTATTCGTTATTTAGTCAACTAAATGCATTTCATTAACGTTAGGAGAATTTATTGAACGCTAAAATGTTACAGAAGGAAATAAATATGATAATTTAAAGTAGTCTTAAATCTCATTTTAATATTCATATTTTTCTCTAACAGAATAATCAATAATCTTAGCATGTTTATCCTTTTCTATCTCTACATCACCATATTCATTAGCCGCCTTTTCATCTTTTTCAATGTTACTATCCTCTTCGCTGTCACTGTTTTCCTTCTCATTATTTTCTCCGCTGTCACTGTCTTTGTTATTTTCTTCCTCGCTGACCAGTTTTTGTTATTTTCTTCTTTGCTTTCACTACAGTTCTTCTTGCTTTCTTCGCTCACACTGTCTTCTTTGACATCTTTTCTGCTCTCTTCTAGATCCTTATCTTCATCTCCATAATTTTCTTCTCCTGAAGAATCATTATCTGAAGACAAAATCCGTTTAGATTTTATTTTAGCCTGAGCTTTGTTTGAAGTAGTCTTTCGAATACGATTGAGATCAGAAATTTGTTTGCTAATCAAGCATCCTATATTTCCCAGGATAGATCGAATTGTTACTTCATCTTTTCCTGTCTGTATCATCCAAAAGTGGGTGATATCTGGAAGCAGAAAATATTTGTGATATCAACAATAAAAATAAATTATATAAATAATATACAGGGTGGCCGTTCTAATGATGCAAGAAAAAAAATCTCAGTCGTATTCCGTTTTTTCCCGGGTTCGGAAAAAAATTTAAAGCAAAACAATTACAATTACAATTACAATTCTTAAATTTCATAATAATTCAATAAATTAGAAGTTACATTCTTTTAACTTTAAGTAGTTTCAAATCAATAATTTTTCAATTGTTATTTATACTTAAAATTTTGTTAAGTTTTGAAATATTTATTTTAAATTATTTTTCAAAATAGAAAATAATTTAAAATGTTCCCAGAGCGATATCAAGAAAATTTGGTATTATCTTAAAACCTTTTAAAATCCTTAAAAAGCTTTATGCTTTTATTTCAAAATGTTAAGAAATCTACATGTTATTTTAAAGGTCTTGAAATCTTTTGAAATATGCAGTTATATTTGAATTTTTTGAAAACTTCTAATATATTTTTAAATCTTAGTATTTTGCCTAAATTTAAACAAAAAATCCTGAAAATTAAAGTGAATTTTATTCTTGCAGTAAAAGAAAATAAATTACTTTTGACACATCGAAGCAGTTGCTCATTTACAGCCGGTTTCAGCTTAGCATCGGGATCTTTGCTTTTCTCCACATTAGAGAGTTGCCCCGTGACGCTCGAATTCTTCAAAACGGAGACAGTGAAAATGAACCTTGGTATGGCTCTAAAACTTTTCTTTGGAGTCATGCTCAATCGATGCCTCTCTCTGTCATGCGAATTTTTGTTAATCCATTATCCACACTCTGCAGGTATCTACAGATATTAATGATTTAAATGTCACTAACATTCATTGAAACTTAAAAAAAGGAATATTTAATATTTATTCTACATACCGTATTAGATACTCGGTCTACGGTACTTATCGGCAAATCTTCACCACTTTCGATCCGCTCACGCAGATTTGCTTCTGCTGTTTCAGTAACGCTGTCGATGGAAGCTGAAAAAAAGTTTTATACAAATTACATTTGAACCTTTACGTGCAAAAATTCCTGATAGTCTTCCGGGTAACTACCTTTTACTCGCTCGAATTTATCGACAACTTTTGTCTGTAATTGCGAATTCATTGCTCTTAAAGTTTTTTACTCTTCCATACAATCTATAAGTTGACGTTTCAATTGAATTATTTCTTCTTGTGCCGCTTGTAACCTTTTAATGAATGCAGGCTGATTTGGTTCCTGTTAACATATTTAATATTACATAATTAATAGATTTATCGTAAATATCTGAACTAGGATAAATAGAGAAACGTAATAAAAAATATTACAAAAAAAGTAAAACGCATTAAAGAAAAAGATAAGAGTAACATTTGATAATTATGAAAAAGCAGTACCCTGTAATTTTCTTCATAATTCGCGCTTGCAAGATGATCTTCTTTTACACCTAATTCTATTTTATTTATAGTCTTCGGGTTTTTCATTGCTGGGCCCCCTTCCAAGAGTTATGAAGATTTTCTCTTTGACGAAAGGTTTGCCATTTCTTTAATACTCTTCGAAATTTTTGGTGCAGGCTTTTCTTCCATTGGTTTAAAATAACTCAAAATCTTATAAAATCCTTAAAAATTTTGTTATGTCCTTCTTGTCTTTTGAAATTATTGAAATCCATAGGAAGCCCTTGACAAAATTTATTTTATTCCGTAAATTTCTTTATAAATCCGTAATACCCCCTTAAAATACCTTGAAGTCTTTGGAAATCATAAGAATCCATACAAAATATGTAGAAAGCATGATAATTGTAGAATTTAAAACCTCTAGACATTGTATGTTATTACATAATAAAAATTATTTAATTGCAAACGCCTATTATTTGAAATAGTTTAAGAACTAAAAACAATAATTACTTATAACTTTTGAAATGTACGAAGTGAACCCTAAGGGATAAAAAATTGTAAAGGTTTTAATTTAAAAATAAACAAATATTTTTTTCGTTCATTTTAGTCTCAAAGAAGAGCTTAGATTTCTTCATTAAAGAAAAAATAAGAGAGAGAGAGATAAAAAAGATGAATTATCAATGGCAAATTGAAGAGTTGAATTATCAACTAAAAGTAAGCAATTTTCAGTCAAAAATGGATTGTTCTCGGACAGTCGTTGCAAAAAGACCGTGATACACGTGCGTATAGGTGCTCGTTGGTAATCGCCCATGTGATATACTTTTTGAACGACTCCTGAGCAGCCGTCGTGTATACAGAATTTTATATATTTTAAACCCTTGTACCTAGAAAATCGAGAGGAATTGAAAATTGTAAATGAACCACTGACCTTATCAATAGAACTTTCCACTTTTTTTGAGTTGCAGAATTTTTTTGGTGAATGGAAAACGAGAGCCACTTTGAAAACATTATTTTGAGTTTCAATGTCCGATTAATTTTAATCAGAGTTCCCATTCAAATTCCAAAGAGAACCCCTTGGAGAAGCAATTTTTTATTTGTGCAGTTCGCGAGAAAGGAGAACCTAAAATGTGCTTCATAGATCAACTTTATAAACCATTATTTTGAGTTTTAATATCCGATTAATTCAATCTTGATTTACCATTACAAATCCTAATAAAACCTCTTAGAACAGCAATTTTAAACTTTTGGCATTCGTAAGAAAGCTGAACCTATTAGATTCCTTTTAGGGCCACTTTCAATGCAGATCTTCGAATTTTTATTTGATGAATAGAATTCTACTTCACCATTAAAAACCTCATAGAGCCACATAGAGGAGCATCTTGTACTTTGTAATATTCCCAGTCAAATTTTAAAAGCACATCAGTGCCTAAT
Organism: Belonocnema kinseyi; assembly: GCF_010883055.1. Classification (NCBI taxonomy): domain Eukaryota; kingdom Metazoa; phylum Arthropoda; class Insecta; order Hymenoptera; family Cynipidae; genus Belonocnema; species Belonocnema kinseyi. Next base: position 116,089,711 of record NC_046666.1, on the reverse strand, counting down.
AGAGCCTATCAGGAAAATAAATTCAAGTTAATTTTGGTCCCAGTAGCCGTATAATTTCTGAATACAAGCCATTAGAAACCATATTCAAATAAAAAGGCTCTTAAGAACCACGTAAGACCACGTAGAAAGCTATCTGCATCCTATATGGTTTTAAACAGTTTCTATTGATAACCTATTAGGCATTTTTAGTAAGGAGACCTTGACGTAAAAACTTGTTTTTCTGACTCAGGGGGCCTCAAAACGTCGACATTTGATGTAATCCGCGAAATTCATTTTTCGCATAAAACTGACACCTGTTCTTTATGGATGAGAATGTAATTTATTATTTTTTGTTTGAGTAAAATTAGAATTTTCTATTTTTTAAACAAAATTCAAAAAGTTCGTTATTCATGATGTGTCCCCGAAGGATTTACATGACTTCTATTTCTTACAACCGTAGTTGGTGGGGAGGCTTAACCGTGCGAGACATAGGGGTCAAACGGACCTCGGCCTGCATGCGTATGGATATGAATGAAAGGACCCCTATAAACGGGCTCTCCTGGTATGCATGATTGTAATATGATAGAATGGTGAAAGAGCCTAGCTAACACGGGTCTTCTGGATCCCTGAATCGAGGTCTCTCCCGGACCGATCTCCAATTTCTGGAATCGGCACGGGAATGACCTGCGGCCAGCACAGCAAACAAGACACAGCCCTCCGTTGCTATAGTGGCGTGCGAAGGGGTATTCATTGAGTTTATCGCTCAATGTGACCACCCCCCTAAGCCATGGGTGTAGAGTGATCGTGCCTAACAGGTCTAACATAACCCTTTCATCCTAATCTGTCCCTTCGGCAAGCCTTACTCAGGCGGCAGCTGTGCCCCCAGCTCTTCCGAGAGCTGAGGGCGTGATGGTCCCTCTAAGTGAGGCTATGGAAACGGGAGTAGCCAATCAGTCCTACAATAAGAAGAAATGCATCAACGGTTTCCTGAAAAGGAGACTGAGGAGCCAAGCGCAGCGGGCTAGTGGAGAAGCTGCAAAACCTGGCATATCGGCGACCACAACGTCGACAACCTGCACTGAGGCTCAAAAGCGAGGAAGGGGCTCAGAGGGCGCCCCTCTGGGGGGGGGGGCTAAGCCTGTGAACATGCACAAGGCGGTCCAGCAGCCGACGAACAGAGAGTCGTAGGGGGTTGGACCGACGGCCACTTAGAGGACTGACGCACTGACTGTGGCGGTGACGGATACGCGATAACCGGACTCGCTCCTCACTACAGAGCAATTAGAGCTCTTCAGGGAGGCTATCTGGAGGGCGCTCAAAAGAGTGTCCCCAGATCAATAGTCAAAATTCGAAACCCATTTCTGCAGGGGGGGGGGCTTTGTATTTGTGGCAGTTGACCCAGTGGCTAAAGCTTGGCTACACAAGCCTTTGCCCGAGACAAGGCCTTGGGAAGGCGCATCTGTTAAGGTGGGTATAGTTGAGTTGCTCTAAAGGATGGTTAAGACTACGGCGTGGTTTCCAGGTAAACTGATAGACCTGCATGTGGTTCTCCGTCGGCTGTAGAGATTCAACCCGTCACTTAAGACAGCGTCCTGGCGGATCGTCAGGCGCGATAGGCCTCAGGAAGAGGACACAGCTGGAGAATTCAAACATCTCTTAGTTGTGCAAATTCCTGCGTCACAGGGGAGGGCCCTTGCGGCCCTCAACAATAGGCCATTCTACCTGTTTGGACAAGTCAACTTTAAAGTTGCCAGCCAGGGGCAGGAGGAGCGTGTAGGTGGACAGGAAAATCGGAATAAGACCTAAATGACTGCAGAATATGTATATGGAAGGAGGAAACATGGGGTCATGTATGGGATGGATGTGGAAGAAAAATGGAAGATAAGGGAAGCTGGCAAGATAATTTGGTAAAGATTCTAGGGGAGGATGAAATAGGTAGGAAGTGCATGAAGGAGTTGATGAAGGAGTTGGAGTCTATCGCTAAACACGCTATGTAACTATAGTTATAATGCTCATTTGCTATAGTGTTGTTATTACTCATTACTTTTATATCTTCAAACCTAACTACCCAATTAGGCTTTTTATATATATCTTGCAAGATACAGTCGACGCTATTTATCTTGTCGCGGATGGGACCATAGGGGAGTAATTTTCCTGGAAACGATGTTCCCCCACTTTCGAGTCTGATCTTGATGCGTGGTGCTTGATGCGAATTGACAGTAGTTTTATCATTTTCTTTGTTATGCACTCGGAATATTCTATCATCTCAATTTATACTGAACCCTGCATCTACTAGTTTTCACAACGATAATACATTTTCTGAAACATCTTTTGCTGCAATTACATTTGTTAATTATAGAGGATTTTCATTAAAAGTATTATTTTATGCAAAATATTAGCTCTACTATCAATTAAAGTATCAGCAAAATCATTTTTATTTGCAATCTTAATAACCCCTTTTTCAGATATATTAAAATCACTCGGAATAAAACTTTTATTTACTGTGTGTTTTGTTGCTCCTGAATCTCCGATAAACTCGATGTGAACGTATCAATTAATACAATTATATTTGTAACTTACAAGTCAACGTACACTGATGTACACCCCAACTGTGCGCGCCTTAATAAATACGGTCAAATCTTTAACCAATCGGTCCACGTGCACAGATTGAACTCTCCCAACTATGCACATCTTAATAACAAGAATCATATTTTAAACATAAAAGTCACGTGCACAGAAGGTACTCTCCTAACTGCACACGTATCATTACTTATGATATATCCTCTCCTAATTTTTATCTCAATGTGCTAAACTTTCGCAAAAATCTCGTTTATTCAATGTTAATCTGTGAAATGATATTTGATATGTTATTAAAATTTAGGTTCTTTTTTGAATTTGTATATTTGCCGACTAAGCGTGGAGAAACATATAATATTGTGTTCATATTTCTGCTATTTAACCCTGAGTACTTATCTGAAATAAATTTAATTACAAAAAAAGACGGTGCACTGAATATCCGACGTATGGGATAAACAAAAATATAAAAAAGTAATATGCATTATGCAACTTTATTTGGACTAGTAGCGCTCACAAATTCGATCTTGGAAGAAACATTTTATACACTATAATCTTCTTGACGCAATGCTGCTTCTTAAGAATGGCCTCGGTATTTCTTCTTGTATTTTAATCCAGTCACTATAGTAGAACTCTTTGGGAATGCAGTTTTTCCATTGAACATGGTGTCAGTTCCTGAAATTCCATTTGATAATATAACTTTAGTACAATGTATAAGCATTTTTAGGGATAAAAGGATTTTTTGAAAACGAGAAAAAGATTTTATATTAATTTAAAATAATATCATTCATATTCACCAAAATGTTCACACAAATCTAACACCATCTTATGTGATGAATAGCGGACACTCAATACTAGGGCAGTGGTTGGCAAACTACTGCCGCCGTAGTTTAGATATATTTATTCACAAAAAAGTTACAGATTTCGAATTCGACACTTATAAATCGCTAATATGAGAATTTAAAACAAAATTCATTTGTAACTTGTTATTGACATTGAGTATCTCGTCTAACAATGAAGCCCTGCTGAGGAAAACCAACCCATCACAGGAGAAACGTAACGTTGATAAACAAAGCGCGGCAAGCGAAAAAAATTTCTTGGGTCAAACCTGCCCTTCCCTGAAAAGTAAGCAAAAAGTTTGCCGACCACTGTACTAGGGGTTCCGAAAATCGCCTTTCGAGCTACAGGGCAAGTCATCCTCTTTCCAAAGTTTTCATTATCAGAGGAAATAAATCCATAGTTTTTTCTAAATTCAAGTATTAACACGTGTCATTGGTCACTTCAAAAACCCCTTTGATTAACATGGTGAACTTTTGGATTTTTGAAAAATTGAACTCATGCTCCAAGGTTTCATCGAAACTTGCCAAATTTGTTAGGGATTGCAGAGAATTGCCTACGAAATAAAACCGTACTAATAGCTTTTATTTTTAGTCCACCCTTACCCTATCCCCGCAGCACCACAAATATGACTGAAAAATAAAAAAACTACATTCTTACGTATTATTGTTAATTTTTAGTCATTCTTGTCGTCTTTTTCTTTCAAATACTTACTATGGGCAATTTTAATATTCCCAATCACTTTAAAAAAGGCTTTAAGTGTTTAAATAAATGTAACTTATGTAAGAAATTATTTTTTCCCAAAAAATGTAAAAAATAATTCTATTTTCTGATTGACATGTAATAGTTGGTCATTGTTTGGAATTGTCATTTTTCTACAAATATTATCTAATTATTTAGGCAACCAATTACACAGGTCCACAAAAAAATGTCTACATTAGACAAATGACCAGGCTATCCTCATGGATTTTGAGACGCTGAATCCGAATATGGCCTTAGAATTTGTCCTTTAAGTCCCAGTTTTCCCCTAGATGCAAAAAATAAGGAAAAGCGTAGAGATTTTTTAGTTACACAGACCATACAAAAAATTTTGTCAGCACGAGAGACGCAACTAGGTTAACCTTGTGGATTTTGAGCCGTTGAATCTACATATAGCCTCAGAATTTCTCGTACTCTCTCAGTTTACCCCTAGATGCAGAAAATAGGCAAAAATCTAGGGATATTCTGGACGTTATTTTTATAATACTAGTATACGCAAAAATAGACACATGGAAGTTATATGCTCAAGTGACGCGTCTTATAGAGACTTAATTTATACACAGAAATTCTTTAGTGTGCCTTCTGTTTCCCCTAGCTTGGGTAATTCTAGGGAAATTGAAGGTCTTTCTCATATTATATAGATTTGTACGGGGCAAAAATGCCATATCCTTTGCAGATTTGTGTGCTAAATCTAACTTTGAACCCCAAATTTTTCAGACTTATTCCATTTTCTCTTTAGATGCGCAGTGTAGGGAAAAGCCCAGGGAATTTCTGGTCACACAGGCCCACCAAAAAAAGTTGGATATTAGGTGTTTTTTGAAATTTTTTCCCCGTGTAAATCTATATTATCTGAGAAAGACCTTTAATTTCCCTAGAATTACCCAAGCAAGGGGAAGTAGAAGGCACACTAAAGAATTTCTGTGAACAAATTAAGTTTTCTATAAGTCGTTGCACTTAAAACGAAAAGAGAACTTAATTTACCTGAAAATTCAAATCTTTATTCTCTGAGTAAATGCTCTAGCTGAATGTAGGGGGATTACAGTAAGGGCGAGAAGCGTCAATAGACGATTAATTTTTGTTAGTAGAAAAAAAGGATTAACAGTATTAATTTAAAATGAATCTGTTATATCATCAGTAAATGGCACTTTAATGACAGTAGATAACCCTCTAAAACCGTGGAGGCAAAAAATCCGCAATATCAATCAAGTTAAGAATCTTCAATAACAGAAATTCCTTAACGTCTTAATATGAGCATATGAAAAACTCTGTAATGCATACGTGGACTACTGACTAACAAGGAGAAAAAGGCATGATTGTACAGTCGAACGCATAGGAAGAGTAATGAACAATATCGAAATCAATGTTATTACCCTGAGTTTTAAGAAAAATTCATACTTGCTTTAAGAATTGCATAAATTTCAACTCATTTTTGTGATGAGAAAATCGCGAAAATATTTCTTTTGTAGGATACGCTGAATACGCACAAGAAATAAAAGTGGTCAACATAACTTGATGTATACCACTACAAAATGCGATTTGTCATTTCCAAAGTAGTTATTCGTGCTGAATACGAATCAGTTTCCCGTTTCTTTCCTATACATCAGCTTTTTCCTCGGCTTTTTCAGACTGGTCGGAACAACGTTCTTTTAGAAAAATTATAAATCCTGCTCTAAGTGAGTTTATAGATAATTTTTAGTTACAAAAGCGATGAGATGAATTATATGCAATTTTCAAAGCAAAATCCCAAAATATTCTTTACTTTTGCCATGGCTCCAACGGTTTTTGCGAAAATCACAAGAAAAAAACTTCGAAAAAACTAAGGTTTTATAGAAAACTTCATATTTAATCCTTTTATAATTTTCATATTTCAGTGTCCCATTTATTAAAATGTACAAAAAAATTTCAATTCTTTGAAATCTACCAAAATTACGGAAATTTTACACGACACGTGTACACATTTTACACGTGTTGACGGAGTGGTAGTAGCAGGGTTGGGTAGCGACAAAGAAAGGCGAGACAAGTAACAGACAGCGACGGTAGAGGCAGGGAAGCATAGAAGGCGGGAAAATTTGAATTTGATTAATGGCTAGTGGAGCGAGTATCTCATTGGAAGAAACAGAGTTAGAAAAGGAAGTGTTCAGTACGCCGAAAGAGATAAAGGAAAGGAAGGCAAGGGGGAGTATAAAAAAACTATAGAAAAGGAAAGACTAAGAGCAAAAAGCGTAGGGTCAAAAGAAGCATTTATCAAAAGGAAGAGAGGGGAGAGGAAAAGCAGTGAAGAGAAGATCGGCGCGAGCGTAAAATATCAGAACGCGTTTAGATCGCCGCCGGAAAAGCAGAGTTTGGTAGGGAAGAGTGATAATAGTAAGGGGGCTGACGGTAGCGGAGATGAAAGTGAAGTTTCGATGAAAGAGAAAAGACTAAAGGAAATTCGAGAAGTCATGATAGAGGTAATGGGGATTTATGAAGAAAAGCAGGAGAAAAGGGAAGAGAAATTAAAGAAGGAAAATAGGTGCGAAATGGCTGAAGTTAAGAAAGAAATAAAAAATGGAAAGAAATCAGGGAAAAGTTAGAAAAGAGGATGGAGTCATTAGAGCAATAACTAGATAAGCAGGAAGAAGAAAATAATAAAAAGGTAGAGCAGATGCGAGGTAGGATGAAGAAACTTGAAAGCTCGAACGGGGATTCTGGTGGGTGCGAGAGTGAGAATAAGGAAATGGAAAGGATGAGAAAAATAGAACAAAGAATAGAAAGGAAAGAGAGGGGAGAAAGAAAATTAAACATAGTGATAAAGGGTATAAGATTATAGGGGATGGAGCTGAAGGAAGGGGTGGACGATGTACTAAAGAGGATTCATGTTAAGATAGAGATAGAGGAAAAGCGAAATGTAAGAAGGGAAGAGCGAAGAGGGGAGATAATGGTACTGGTGAAACTAAAGAAATGGGAACATAAGAGGGAGGTGATGACAAAGAAGAGGTTATTATATAGTAGTCCAGAGAGAATAGAGGATGATTTGACATGTGTGGAAAGGAAGATGCAGTATAAATTAAGGAAAATAGCGAAAGAGGAAAGAAGAAAGGGGAAGAGAGCATGGGTTAAGTATGGGTGAATACAGATAGATTGTGTATGGTGGGATTGGGATGAAGAAAGGGAACAGATAGTAATAAATGAGGTGCAGGGGAACCAAAAGAGGAAGGAACGGGAGATAGGAAAATAAGAAATAGTAAGATGGAAAAAAAGATGAGATACGAAAGAAGGGAATAATGGACGATTTGTTACTGAAATATAGCAGGATTGGAGAGAAAGGATAGGGAGTTTATGAGAAATCTGACACAATGGGATCTAGTCATAATGATGGAGACGTGGCTAGATGAAAAGGGATGGGAAAGACTAAGGGGAAGTTTACCAAGAGGTTACAAATGGCAAGTGCAAAATGCAAAGAGGAAGAATAAAAAGAACAGAGCAATGGGAGGAATAGTGATGGGAGTAAGGAATGAATGTATAACAGGGAAAGATAACAAAGACAGGAAAGAACAAAAAGAAGGATCAATAGAAGAATAGGCAATCATGGGAGGAGAGAAGTGGAAGGTAGTGGGGGTTTATGTGAACGGTGATATGCTGGAGAAAGCAGAGGAGATTAAAGAAATGATTGAAGAAAATAAAAAAGAAATTAGGCTGATAATAGGTGGAGATTGCAATGCGAGAACTGGAGGCAGATGAAGAAGGGAATGGGGAGAAGAGAAAGGAAGAAAATCCAAAGATAAGGTACTAAATGGGGAGGGAAAAACTTGTTGAAGAGCTTGGAGGAGTTGGGATGGTATATCTTAAACGGAAATATAGAAGGGGATGAAAAAGGAGAATACACACGCTCAGGGAGTGAAAGGGGAACGGTAATTGATTATGTGATAGTGGATGATGAGGTAAGAGAGAAGGTTAAGAAACTAGAGGTAGGTGAATATATGAATATTTTTTGGATTTGCGAGGACGAGTAGAGAGAAACGTTATGAAGGGAGGAAAATATAGTAAAGAAGGAGATGAGGAAGAGGACATTTCAAGGGAGGAAATAGTTAAGGTTTTAGAAATAATGAAGGATGAAAAGGCACCTGGTATAGATGAGATTACAAATGAAGTATGGAAATATGGAGCGGAGGAACTAGAGGGATGGGCATGGACAATGTCTAATAGAGTATGGAGAGGAGAGGGGTTGCCAGAGTTATGGAAAAAAGGAGTAGTTATACCAATAGCAAAGAAAGGCAAGGGAGAGGAGGTTAAAGATTATAGGGGGGTGACGTCGATGTTAACACTGTATAAAGTATATGTAACTATTTTGCCGGAGAGATTGAAGATAGAAGTTGAAGAAAAAAAGATCGAGTCACCGAATCAGACATGGTTTAGAAAAGGAATGAGGGTAATGGACAACATATATGTTCTGAACTATCTAGTAAATAAGAGGATTAAAAGGGAAATAGGAGCAATGATAGCAATGTACGTGGACTTAAAGGCGGCGTTTGACTCATTAGACCGAGGAGAAATAGAAAAAGTTATGATAAAAAAAGGGGATAAGAGAGGGAATAATAAAGAGAGTATCAGAAATTTTTACAGAGACATAAAGCAGGGTAAAGGGAGGAGAGCAAGTAGGAGATAGTTTCTGATTGGTGAGAGATGTGAGACTAGGATGTCCTTTGAGTCCACTTTTATTTAATTTATTAATATCAGACTTGAAAGAAGAAATGAGGAGAAAGGTCGGGGCGGAGTTAGGTTAAGGAAGGAAAAGATATATCAACTGGCATACGCAGACGACAGTGTTGATGGCATATAAGAGACAGGATAAAAAAAGCAGCAGGGGTAAAGAAACAGATATGGGGAATAGGAAAAAGAAGGTTAAGAAAATTGGAGAAGGAGAATGCGGTTATTTGATACGCTGGTATGGCCGGTATTAGGTTATGGAGCAGAGATATGGGGTTAGAAAAAATGAAAACTATTGAGAGTTTACAATAAAGATATATAATTTCAGATGAAGCTGATGGAGGGAAAGAGAGGGGAGTTGGCGAGAAAGTGTTTGATGGAGGTAGAAGAGAGGAGAGGGAGGGCGATTGAATTACCGAGATGGGAAGAAGAAAGGAGGGAGTTCTTTAATGATAGAGAAATAGAAGACGGGACTGGAGTAAACTATGAAGAATTGGAAAAAAGGAAAGGGAAAGACAATTAATAGAAAGATGGGGGCGATTGAGAAATCAAAATACAATAAAGGGTATAAGATGATAAAAAAGGAATGAGTGTCAAAGTATTTAGAAAAGGGTTGGGGAGAGACAAGGTATAAGAAGAATAAAAGAATAAGAGAAGAGTTTAGATTTTAGATTTAGATTGGGAAACGAGGTAAGGGAGGGGATGTACTGGGAAAAAGAAGAGAACAGAAAGTGTAGAATATGTGAATGGGAGCAGGAAACATGGGAGCATGTATGGGAAGGATGTGGGAGAGGAATGGAGGATAAAGCTGGCAAGAAAATGTGGTTAAGATTCTAGGGGAAGATGGATTAGGAGAAGAATGGAGGAAGGAGTTGGAGGGTGCTAGAGGAGCAAATGAGAAAGAATGAAAGAATACACGTGAAAAAAGGTAAATGGAAGTATAAAAAAGTGAAAGAAAAAGGAAACGGAAGACGATTAGATTAGAAGCCTAAAAATTGTAAGTAATGGTAAGGTAAAAGTTAAGTAGGCTAAGATGCGTCTGCGTTCTCATGCTCTCTCTCTCGCTTGCACTCTCGCTTTCGTTCGATCGCTCACTCGTTTGATAATAAGTCCTAACTTGCACTATCGCAGGAAATAGAAATACGAAACTCGATATAAGACTTTATGTAAATAGTTGTAAATAATTATATATATATATATATATATTTAAAAATTTGTCATAAGGACAACCGCAGGATTTCGTCGGGAGCGGGTGCTAATCTGAAAAATTGCACCCGCTTTCAGCGAAATCGCGGTAAAATTTCAGCCATAACCACGCACGTTCGTCCATCCTTGTAGAGCCCCGCATGCAAGGATAAGGCTGCTTACTCTGAGAGGTCGCCCGGTATCCCAGAGTCACCGTTCTAGACACCTCACCCAGGT
>NC_046666.1:116075672-116079354 GCF_010883055.1 Belonocnema kinseyi | reverse complement strand
CTTGGTACAGGGACCCTCTATCCGCAAGCCGAGGACGCGTTCGGTGGCTTTGTCATAGGCCCTTCGGTTTGATTCTAGAGGAATCAAAACCGAATATATATAGAAAGGATAATACTGTTAAAAAAATACAGATATAAACGGAAAGCTTGTAAGGAATGGAAGTCATGTAAACCCTTAGGGGACACATTATGAATAAAGAAGAACTCCTTATCTTCGAATCCTTCTTTGTTGGGTTGCCAAGCGCATTGCGATTTGTTTCGTTACACGCCTCGAATTCTTCCGCGATCTTGATTCTAAGTGTTTCCAAAGACGGCAGTTTATCGCGTGATGATGTCGCACACCTACAATTCTCAAAACTGTCTGGTAAACTGCGCAGAAGCATAACGGTTAGTAAATCCTTGTTGATTTCGACCTCCAGCACTACCAACTCGTCTACGACGTCGAAGAACAGTCGAGGATGTTCTTGTGCGTTGTCGTCATCCGGCATTTTTATGGACATCCAATGATTCAGATGGACATCCAATGATTCAGTAGTGCAGCTTTCCGCGCTGGGCTCTTGGACTGATAAATACCTTCCAACTTGTTCCAGATTTCTCGTGCGGTCACACAACCCTTTATTTGCTTGATTGCAGATGAGCTTATTGCTAGTACATTATCAGACTGCGCCTTTAAATCAGTCTCCTCCTATGCTCTTAGCTCGTTGAGATTATGCATCACCAGGAATCACTTCGTGCTTCACTTTACTACCACTTACGTAACTCCAACCATCACTCTTTATAAGAGCTGCACGCATGCGGATTTCCCAAGTATCGTAGTTTTCCTTTTTGACGACTTCAAATCTCACACCGGTTGCACTTATCTTTACTTCGATGTACTATCGAACTTTCGCGAACCGACACACCAAGATGAACCCAAACTGTGACTTGACAAATTTTATGTTTCTAGAGATGCACTTGAGCCTATAGCCTGTAGGCAATATTCAGGGAAACTAGCGCATAGAAACAAACAGAGCATTTGCGAAGAAAGAACAATGTAATTAGAGATAGAAAGATACAAAAGGTCTTGCACACTGGTTATTAATCAACTAACTCATTTAGTACATTTTTACATATATTTAAATATATTTTTTTAATCCCTAACTCAGTTTCAGGATATTAGTGGTGAAAATAAACACTAAAAATGTAATCAAACCAACACAAATGTCCTTTTTTCTCTTTAGTAAAGGAATCTGAAACTTTCCAGATTGTCAGAAAGCAACAATCTGAAGAAAAAAGCAATTTCCGATTCTCCATTATAGAAACAGAGTAAAGTTATACATGTAATCTGTCAACGTTTCTCGACAATCATATTACATTTATAAAGGAGTCATCTTTCAGAACTAGAGATCAAGTCACACGTATTCCTATGGATTTTGGGGCGCTGAATTCGAATTCGGTATCAAAAATCACCCATCACGTCATGGTTGAGCCATAACCTCAAAAAATGACGAAAAATCATGCACTGAGGCAAATAAATTTCAAAATAATGCCAGTGATGCAAATTTTCACTTCAAAAACATGTGGACAACTGTAAAGAATCAGCCCTTGCCTGATATAAACTTATTTAACATAACTTTACCCAACAGAACCTGACCTCACCTAACCTGAATTAACAGAAATTTATTGAACTACACGTAAAGCTCTGGAAGCATATTTTCCCAGTAGCAAATGTGTACTACATCGAATGGGTCAACTCGAGTCTAACCTAGAAATAAATCTAACCTAGCCTAACCTAACCTCACGAAACACAATTAAACTGATTGTGTTGTCCCGTTGTGTTTTCGGTACCGTTTCATTCAGCTTCGGCTTAACCTACATAGAGGTTTAACCTATCCTAACCTAGCAAAACCTGAACGAACCTAACCGATTACGCTAGCAACTCTGTTCTTACGTACTTTCATATTTTGACATTAATAGCAGTGAATGTCTGGTGTTTCGTAACCGCTTGTTGCTAGCATTATTAGCCTGTGTCTGTAACCAGTGCACCTCCACGTGGTGACGGTGGGCAACGGATCCACATTGGCTGAGTTCCTGGGTAAACGGCGTTCATGCCGTAATGGCAGACACAGGTAAAAAGTTTATTACGATGCAGGAAAAAACCCCAGTATCGGCGTCTGGTTACGGTGGGAAAGCGGGCTCTCCGACGTCGTCATCATGCAACCGTAGCTCTTCATCAATGGATCACTTGGTTGGTGTAGAGTCTCATGCTGCAAGGAAAAAAACCGCGAGCATTTCTGAATCGCATGCCTTCAAGAATAGCTCAAATTCATTCTGTTACATTTGCAGTAAATATGAAGTGAGCAGTTTGCGAAAATCAATCGATGAGGAAGTGAAAAGTCATTACGAAAAGTGTTTTGACCGTAAATTGCTGCAGCAAGAAACAAAATGGGTTCCTCACGTCATTTGCAATTCCTGCAGACTTATGTTGAATCGTCTAAAAAATTCGAACAACGAAAAGTACCGCAAGTTCTCTACACCAACCACATGGAAAAAACCCGTTATTGCGAAGGACTGCTACTTTTGCATGAATTCCGTCAAAGGGTTCAACGCCAAAAATAAAAATAACATTTCATACATTAATGTGTACACAGTCACAAGAGCAATTTCAATTAATAAAAATACACGCCAGACTGATTTAAGCGCTTTAGAAGATGATCGAATGGAAGTTGAAACTCAACGTCATGGAGACGGTAGGGAAACCAGTGATCGAACAGAAAATAGTTCTGATGATTCCAATGAAAACGACGAAAAAGATGACGAATATGGCGTGCATAAAATGAAATTGAAGGTTCCAATATTAGTGTCGCAACTAGAACTGAATAATTTTATTAGAGATCTTCGATTACCGAAAGACGGCGCTGAATTTGCCGCTTTATTTCTAAAAAGAAGAAATCTTCTAGAGCCAAAGACAAAAGTTTCATTCTATCGCGACAGGGACAAAGAATACAGAAAGTTTCTCGTTAAAGACGAAGAGACGTCTTTAGTGTACTGCACTGACGTTAACGGACTAATGAACCACTTGAAGAAAAATGTGTACAGAGACGAAGAATGGCGACTTTTCATTGATTCGTCAAAACGCAGCATTAAGGCTGTTTTACTGCATAACACGAATACTTACGCTCCTATCCCTATAACTCACTCAACGGTCATCAAAGAAGAATATAACAATGTTAAAATGCTTCTTGAAAAAGGTAATTACACGAATCACAAATGGCAAATATTTGGTGATCTCAAAATCATAACAATGATATTAGGCCAACAATCGGGTTTCACAAGAGAGCCATGCTTTATATGCCTGTGGAATAGCAGAGATCGAGCCAATCATTACAGCAAAAAATATTGGCCTTTAAGAGATTCATTCAAACCTGGTTCTCATAATATCATCAACCAAAGCTTTGTTGATCTAGAAAAAATTTTACTACCACCCCTCCGCATATAGCTTGGGCTCATGAAGCAATTTGTCAAGGCGTTAGACAAAGATGGGCAATGCTATAAGTACATATTCTTTAAATTCCCTAATGTTTCAGACGCTAAATTGAAAGAAGGAGTCTTTGATGGACCACAGATTCGAATATTGACAAGAGATACTAATTTCGTGAGCCTCATGACGAAAATTGAAATGGACGCTTGGGAAAGTTTTAAAG
>NC_046666.1:116060212-116075572 GCF_010883055.1 Belonocnema kinseyi | reverse complement strand
GAACAAGGGGAACGTTTTCATCAAGACATAAAAGTGATGGAACAACGATATCAGGGTAGATGGGACGAGGTCATGATGGCTGATTTTTGCTGGATTTTGAAAGGAAAACGAATGTAGGTCGTAAACGTAAGCGTAACCCTTTGCATCGTTCCTTCGAAGAAAAAAGGACACGTTATAGCAGGCAGAAAATAGACTGAAGTAGGTCTATAAATCAATTTAATTACGATAAAAAGCAAGATAAAATGTAAACACGAAAGATAGTATAAAATATCCCTTAATTCTAAGAAAAGCAGAGAGAAAAAAATTTTGAATAAAACTCTTATTAATTTGCATGTTTAAGTTACAGTTCTACATTTTAATTGATACAAACATTGTCAGGTTAATTGAAATGGGGTGAATTCTACTTGTAGTTCTAAGTTTCTTCAAATGAGTAATATGCGTCTAAATTTTTAACCACCTGTAGTACAATGAAATGAATTTTATTGTGTTTCAACGGGAACACTTAAGTTGTGTTGCGTTTAGCAAAATTTCGTTAGGTTCTGTTCACTTAGATTCATTTGTAGGTTAAGATCGAGTTAACCTATTAAATATAGCACACATTTAAGACTGAGAACCGTACGCTTACATAATTGCACGTGTGGTTGAATTTAATTCGGCTAGGTTAGGTTAGGTCAGTTTTTGTTAGGTTAGGATAGGTTAAACCTCTATGTAGGTTAAGCCGAAGCTGAATGAAACGGTACCTCAAACACAACGGGACAACACAATGAGTTTAATTGTGTTACGTGAAGTTAAGTTAGGTTCGGTTAGGTTAGGTCAGGTTTTTTTAGGTTAGGATAGGTTTGACCTCTTTGCAGGTTAAGCCCAAGCTGATTCAAAAGGTATCGCAAACAGAACGGGACAACACAATCATTTTAATTGTGTTTCGTGAGGTTAGGTTAGGTTAGGGTAGGTTAGATTTATTTCTAGGTTAGGCTCCAGTTGACCTATTCGATGTAGCACACATTTGCTACTTCAATAAATTTCTATTAATTTAGGTTAGGTGAGGTCAGGTTCTTTTGGGTAAAGTTATGTTAAATAAGTTGATATCAGGAAAGGGTTAATCCTTCACAGTTGTCGACATGTTTTTGAAGTGAAAATTTGCATCACTGGTATTATTTTGAAATTTATTTGCCTCAGTGCATGATTTTTCGTCATTTTTTGAGGTTATGGCTCAACCATGACGTGATGGGTGATTTTTGATACCGAATTTAAATTCAGCGCCCCAAAATCCATAGGAATACGTGTATATTGTTACCAGATCCGCACACTTTTTTTGTGTGTGGCTGTGTTATCAGTGCTAGAAGATTATCATTTTGTTTTTTGGGGTCATTTGATGTAGATATTTATTTCAATTTGTAAAATGAATTTTGTGAAAATAACCATGAAACGGAAAAATTCTTAATCCCGGATTTTATTACACTTTTTCCGGAACTTCTAAACAATTAAAGTACTGAATTCAAAAATTTAAGAAAAAGAAACTGTAAGAAAGAGCTGTTTTCGGGACAATATTAAAAAAATCTATACAATAACGTTTTCAGTTAAGGTTAGTTCAAGCTGCACGTGCAGAATATTGAGTTGAACGTTTTTTTGGTATTTTTCGACATCCAATACAAGAAATAAGTAACAGAATATCTAAGTTCCAGCCGTGTAAATGAAAATTATAATTTTTTCTAAATTTTTTAAGTGCAGGGATGTGTAAAAGGTAGTCCTCAGATAAGGATATTGAGTTGAAATTTTTGTTTCTTTATGCCTTGGTCGAAAGTACATGCCTCCAGCATCGTTTTCGGTGCAGGAAGCCTAAGATTTTCTCATATCCGAGACCTAGCTTGACTTTTTCTTGACTTTTTTACGTATACATATTTTCCGTGTATTTGTCGCCTGCCCCTGACCAGCAGAACTCGCTTCGCTCGTGCTGCAAAAGTCGGGAAAGCGTCAAAAGCGAGAGGAAGAGATATAAAAAAAGGAGAGACAGAACAAAAGTAAGAGCTTCACAACTCTCCATGGAGGCGCTGCAGCGAAGAGGAGATTAAAAACATGGCTGCGCTACGATGTGCCTGCTATAAAACGCGCTTGCTCAGTTTTTAATAATTATCAAATGTACTTTTGACCAGATATAAAGAAAAATAGGATACACCACACGGGCATGAAATTAAAAGCCCAGCACTGTGTGATGATGCCCAAGGCGAAGCCGAGGGCATCATATCGCACACTGCAGGAATTTTAACTTCCTGCCTTTGTAATGTAATATACTAATGTTTCTGTCCGATATCAAGTGCAAGTAATGAGTGAAAGAAAATGTGAGTATTGGAAAATAAATGAAATCTTTTCAAAATTTTTTTTTTCATGGATTCACAACGTGTAATATATATTACTATTATGGTTTTATCCTTAAAGTAAGAATGGTCCTTTTTGGACAAGTACGTTTTGTCAAAGCACACGTTGTGAATCCATGAAAAAAATTTTTGAAATATCTTAACTGGGAGTGACACCCTTTCATTAATCAATTGTTCCAATCAATATGTGACGCGATCCGTAAAATTATCTTCAATATTTAATAGCAAAGTTCGTTTCGCTACTATCTGCGAACGAACCATTATCAACAGCCCGTCCTGTAAAGTTTGAGCTTGCAGAATTAGGTCCCTGTTCTCTGAGCGCTTCACTATTTGTTATGTCAATTTTATTGCAGTTCTAATCTAGAAGTTATTCATCGCTTTGTCAAGGTATGTCCGTCGCTTTGCCTAACATAATTATGTGCCTTCGCAGTTTTAAATGGGGATTAAATTTTGGTTAAAATGTAACGCTCAGTACTTTGAATTTAATTCAACCGCTCGGAAAATAAGGGTTGTGCGTTTCAGTACTGGCTATGGATTCTTGGTAGATTCTCGTAAACATTAATTTTGGAAGTTGATGTTAAACTTAGTTTTTTAGTGACGAGTCATCAACCCCAAACTTTGCCAATCATCGTGTTCGATTGGCGGGATCATAAATTAAAATAATTTCGAAAAGATTTATATATATATATATATATTACGCATAGTAGATATTTTGATTTTTTATCTTTAAATTATCAAATAATCTGGCACACTTCACGCAAGACTTTTGCTATTAAAAATTTAACTTGTAAACAAAGATGAATAAAAAAAGATGTAATATTTAAAACATTTGAAACTAGGATAATGTGTACAAACCTGGCTGAAAACGGTGGTACTCATATTGTATATGCAAATTTTTTGGTAAGTCCATTAAGCGCATTGAATCAAGTGGCATCGTTGAATTTACTGGAGTGTGATAAAATTGCCTCAAGTTTCCTTAAAAAAAAATATTAATAATTATAACAGGTCGCTCTAAAAATACAACGTGTAAAGCTCCTCCATCAAGTAGAAGAACTTGAGGCTGTTTAATCTCAAGAAAACTCGCAACCTCTACATCTCTTTATATGTATTTATGTACCCGTGAAATAGGCTTTGGGGCCGTACATATACTACGCGGCCGAGAGCAACATTCAATAAGTCAATAATGTAAAATAAGATATTTTGGGTTGGGTGGAGAAAATACAAGATATCTGTACGCTGTACGATATGTGAAGCTTAAAAATGCTTTTTAAGTGTAACTAATGTAGTGGTAACAAATAATATCTAGCAATTGTTTTTTGCATTAACATATATATCATGTTCTCTAAAAATATAATTGAAAAATCTGTGGAACGCATAAATTTAATATGATAGTGCTGAACAGAATAAGGGCCAGTTCATCCACCTTTAAGTATACACTACCGAGAGAAAGTTTGGGTATATTTCCTTTGGCCGATTGAAAATTAATATTTCACTTCAAAGACAAATATCTGTGCAGAAACTTAGTCTACGACTTTGTAGGTAGAATCACTTGAATGTTGCAACATTTCGCGTCGAATTAGCCTAGGTTGGAATTATTTTAATAAATGAGTTAAAAATATATTTTTTCAAAGTTAACGATGAATCTCGAACTTTCGACTGCCAAAAATTAATTTCGTACGAACAAATATTTTGTATGAATACCAAGCAATTATTTAATATTTGATCCTACTCTTGATTTAGATTTATAGACAAGAATTTACGTTGTACGTTTAATCTCAATCTTTTTTGTATTAAGTAGCGAAGCAATGCATGGAAATAAAGGTAAAAAAAGATGCGATAATTCTTTTTGAAACGTTTCGGTCACTGTTTGAACCTTCATCAGTCAAGAAAAAATTTATTGAGCCTGTGAAAAACATACAAAGAATGTAGAAAATATTTATAAACAAAATAAATAATAACGCATGAAAGTGGAAATTGTAAGTGAAAGAAAGATTGTCTTATAAAAGAAGCCCATCAATTTTAAATCTATAACACAATCAATGAATATTTTATAACAGTGGAAAACGAAAGGATCAAAAAAGAAAGCTTCGTCTGGTCATTATGTAAATTTCAACCCTTTCCATCTTAGTTACCATAAAATTCGTTTGATGTAGAGCCTAGTCCAGCTAATAAGGACAACAAAATAGCGCTGTCCTGGTGATAATAGACGAAATCGTAGGTCTGTCCTGGCAATGTAAATACTATTCGAAATATTGAAAGTAGAATACAGTTCAGTCAATGAATCCAAGGCTGGAGATGAGTCAATTTATCAAAGGCTTTCTAGTTCAGCCACTAAAGGCAATGCAATGTAACTGCCCCGGCGATGTGAATATTTTTCAAAATAATCAAGGCAAAAGAAATTATGGACTATCAAAGATATTTAGTAGCCCAGCTAATTAAGACAAGTTTATAAATCTGACCAGTCAAGACAGGCAGGACATGTTAATAGTACAGCTAGTTATGACAAGGCTGTATATCAGTCCAACCAACAAAGGTAAGACACTTTGGTAGTCCAGCCGGTTAAGACAAGAGTATAGATAAATCCAACCAAGAAAATTGAGACAATGTGCTTGCCTACGCTGGGCTGTTTAAACAAGCAGACTTCGCATTGCGCCTTAGCTTGTTAATGCCTGTTACCTGCACCAATGACTGGGCTGCCAATAACATTTCTTGCCTTTGCTGCTTGGACTGATCTATAATCTTGTCTTAATTAGATAGACTAATAAATATCTTTGGTCGTCCACAATGCCTCTTGCTTTGATTATTTTGAAAAATCTTCACATTACCAGGGCAGTCCTATTACATTGCCTTTAGTGGATAAAACTGACTTTTCCTCTTATAATTGGATAGGTCTCTGGATCTGAAATTCTAAGAATTATGTAAAATAAACCTCTGACCAAACCAATTTTATGACAACTAGGATGAAACGAGTTAAAATTTAGATAACGACCGGACCATGTTTACTTTTGACCAACATAACGGAAGAAAAATGGAACTCGAAAGGGAGATTTTTGAGAAGATGAAAATCAAGTTTCTCCATAACTAAATTGGCAGATGTAGGTGAGAGGTGCGAACCTGTAGCTAAGCCATTTTTTATAGGTGGAGGCCCAAATTTGAAAAAGGTGGAATTTAAACATATTTCAATACAATCTAAAAAGTAATTTAGTAGAGTGTCAATAAATTCAGAAAGCTCAGGCCACCTTAAAATCACACAGTTTAGAACATCTGGCGCAGGAACGTTATTAAACATGGACCCTCGTACTGAGTTTTGCGGAAACCAAAAAAATTAACCAAATTTTAAAAATTTGAGTACAATTTTTTAAATTTTTACCCCAAATTCATGTAATGTTCTCCGAAAACTCCCCTCGTACTGAGTTTCACAGAAATCGAATAAATCAATCAAGTTTTAAAAATGTGAGTAAAATTTAGGAATTTTGACTCAAATACGTATTCTATTTTCAAAAATAACACCCATACGGACTATCATAAGAATCGACTAGCTTAACCCATCAGCTACGGAATTTTTCTTCTGTCTCGGATTTTCAACTCCTTTTCGATGGTTCAGCTAAATAACTTTAAGTAACTTTAATTAATTAGCTCATTTAATAATTTAACTAATTACTTAAATAACTAATAGTTTAACTAAATAATTAAAACTGAACTTATTTAACTGATTTAAACGAGATCAAATGCGTGATACCATACGGTACCTCCAGCAGCTGATGGGTTAAGAAGATTTTCGAAATTAGTCAAATTTGTGAGTTTTTAATTTTGATCAAAAATTCGTATTTTGAGATGCGATTATGCACCGCGTACTGATTTTCATATATATAAAAATATATAATGAAATTTGGAAAATTCAGGTGCATTTATTAAATTTTCCTCAAATTTGGGTTATTTTTTATTGTAGAATTTTGACCACAACATTCGTTCCTCTTTCTCTTCCTTTCTTTTTTTCTCCTCTCTCATTTGGTCAAAAATCAATTTGAATCAACTTAAATTTCTCAAATATAATTCAAGGCACCTTTTAGGTGATTGACCAGTGTCCAGGGCCGAAGCGAGACCCTTTAATTCCTTAAGGGACCTGGCCCGGACCTGGACCTTTGTTGGGACATTTAGGTCCATGGACCCTTTAAAAATTAGAGGTTCCTATTCCTGCAGAGCCAGTCGATCTTGAATCGTAATGCGTAAGAAAAAAGGCGGAACTGTCTCTATCATCGATATTGCTTGATCACTTTAACGGAATTTGCAGGGAAACCTATACGAAAAAGATTAATTAGTATAGCTCTAAGAAAGCATCCAGATGCGACTAACGTCATTTTTAACGCTCATAACCACACCATCGCAAAATATTTCAAGCATCTTATTAAATTAATTTATAATAATTAAGAGTTTCTCAGCCCCTGAACATCCGTGGCTCAGGGGGTTATGCGATCGGACTTCACGTTAGCGGTCCGTAGTTCGATCCCAGAACCGATACCTCTAGACATTTTTCTATGTACTTTTACCGAGGATCAGGTGATTCGGATCCCGCCCTAAGATGTATGTGCTCTCATCATACACTTGCGATTTTTTGTATAATAGTTAAGTTAAAATTATAAGGATGACAAGGTGACAACGTGTTCCAGATTTTTTTTTCATTTCACTCAATTGTTGTAACACTTTATAAGATTTGAGTATTTACCTATTGTCTTTATGGTGCATAGCATAGAATTCGATATAGACTGCTTAAGCTCTTCTTGACAACGGATAAGTAAATTACAGCGTATGATTGGATTTTCAAGACGCGTCTCGTTGGTTGTTGAAATTCTACTTTCCTGACATAGATAGTCAAGTCGTTCAGACACATCCTTCATCGGCTCATATGGTTTATAACCTCGCAAAAATCTAGAAGATAGTAAATGAAATTAAAAATTCTACTCAAAGTGAAACCTCCCAAATATTAAATCCTCATACATCTGAAATTTCCATGTTTCCTGAAGGCCTATATAGGATATACAAGCATCAGAGGTCGAATTTTCGATGGGGATGTTATGAAAAAAAGTATGCGTGACGTGAGAAGAAACGATCTCAAAATATGTCATTTCTTCCCTGTTTTTGCTCGGACACCTATCTTCATACTTGTTGAAATCGTTGCCTTGCTCCCCTTGTTACGCAATATACTATGGCATATGTAACTTTAGTAGTAATTAGTTCCTTTTCTCAGGCAGATTCCCAACACTGAATATATTTTCGAATAATCGTAATTTTAGTTAAAAATGAATTTTCTCTCGATATGACGTGACGAGAATTTGATATTCCAATGCAAAGGCAAAAGCACGCGATAAGTGAGCGAAAACCTAGGACCTTCAATTCTCATAAAGTGAATAAATTAATTCAAAGATTATTATATATAATTTTTCAAAAGCTATTAAATTAAATAATAAAATTAATAATACTTCTTTGTAACGGTTTTATTATTTAATTTAATGGTTAAAAAAAATAATACCTATTCAAATGCACTATGCACAAAAATATTTTTTTACAAAATTATGGAAAAACTAAAGTTACGTCCTATGAAGTTGGTATTATTGCTTGTCCACCATTGTGCAGACCATAGAGAATAGCTATAAGAAGGACACTTGAACTCAGGCGTCTTCTCTCTCCGCCAGGTGGAGGAATCTAGAAGCAGAAGCTACCTAAAATCTTTTATTTCATGTCTACTGAGTCTTTTTTCAGCGCCAATCCTGTTCTTATTAGGTTCAGAACTGACTGTCAGTTATTCAACATTTAAAAAAGTAAGAAGTCTTAAACTTTGAAATCGTTAAACCATATTTTACTATTCATTCTCGTGGTGATTTTCGAATAAAATATGTAAAATATAAATTATTTATTTAATTTAAAGTGTAATATACGTGCTTATTAAACTAAAGGTTTTATTCTTTTAGGAATTATTTTTGTTATTTTTAAAGAATAATATGAATGAAAAAATTGTATATAAATTTATAAAAATTCTATAGAATTTCTTTGCCAGTCTATTAAATGAAGAAATACGCTGAAAAATAGGACCCAAAAAATTATAGTACAATAAAATACAAATTGCTGGAATATTGAATTGAAACATTGGCAACACTCCAAATTAATATTGCAGCAGCGTTCGAAAAAAATGAAAATGTCCGAACGGAGCGATAATTGTCTGAAATATTTTAGCAATATTTCCAAAGAACATTGAATTGAACTTGTCGTATGTTTCTGCAAAGTGTCCGCATAATTCTGTCAAAGTGTTGTCACTTAATATTAAGCAATATTCCTGTGCTGCGTGGCCAGAACATTGTTTCGAAAATTTTGTATTAATTTCAGCAAAACATCGCCTTCGTCATCCTTGAAAGTTTCTATAGAACTTTACTAACATTTTAATAACAAATAAAGAAAAGAAACTAAAGGAGACACTGTTAAAAAATCGGAGTGGTTGAACAGCTAAAGGGCCCAAATGGAATAAATACAGCTTCACTGGAGTTTAAACAACCTCACTCTGACCCTATATTTGATCAACAATTCCGCCTTTTGTAACAGAGTAAAGAAAACAAGTACTCGTCATTTAATTAGAATTAGCTTTTGCGTTAATGACATTTACTAATCTTATAATAAAATACATCACATTCGATTAGGAAAAATTTTTCGAAACTGATTTAATATTTTAAAAAGTTAGAATTAATAAAAAGGAAATCTAAAAAAAAAATTATATCTCAAACATCCGAAGTTATAGTGTGTTGAACAATATCCACTTTTATGAAAGTTGGTTATGTTTATGTACTTTTATTATTATAAGCACAACTTTTAACGCAAATCGCAGTAGAGATAAACAGACTGTCTTTTACATGCCAAGAAGGATAGTGTGATATGGTATACCGGAGGAACCCAGACAATCAATTAAGGATAACACTTAACTGTTTTATTTTTATTACGTGATAGCTAAATTTTGTCTCCTAAAATATGCTTTAGCTGCCATGATACTTCTGCATTATTAAAGGGTTTAAATAACTCAAACACTCATAATTTAAATCAGTCAAAATGAAGTAAACATTTATTTCTCATTAAAAACATTAAAAATAAAAAAAATTGTAATCCTTAAAAGCTACGAGGGCGCTAACCATTCTCGTCCCCTCGAGCTGAGATAGGACGGTGAGGATTTTTTGCTGACTCTAGTAGGAAAGGTATGTGATCGTTCGAAGTCCAAGTTCGATCGAAATGCTGATATTGATAAAATGGCGACTGAAAAATTTTGAAAGCACGTTCCATCATGCTCAGTTGATGTGCCGTTAAATTATACTGTGTTTATTTGCGATATTAAAGGTTTTAAACACAAATGTTGCTTATAATAACATGGAGGCATTATTAATTATTTCCGAGTTTCTAAAGTTCTATGAAAAAAATAGACAAGATTTTCTGGAAAGCCTCGTCTTTTTATTTTTTTTCATATTTATTTACAGATTTAATGACTGGGAATTTTTTTCTTTTTAAAAATGTTTTATTTTTTACCCTAAACGATGGAAAATATACGAAAGAGATTTTTTTGAAAGACAATTTGATCCTACAAAGTCTAACGCAGAAGCTCAAGATAGGGAAGAAGAAACGCGATTAGCCTTCTAGGATAAATATTGTGATAAATATGTTTAAAATCATCGAAGCCTGTAGATTTTTAATTATTATGTTTTAGGCTGTTAACTATGAAATTAAAAAAAAACTATTTCTAAATTTTAATCTGAAAGCTTGACAAAGCACCCTGGAGTGTCGGCTATTCTATTGATATAGCCTCTCTGCTTGTTATTTATAATCGAATTCTTATTTCAGTTTCAGCCTCTCTGCTTATTATTTATGATCGTATTTTTATTTCAAATTCGAAAAGGACATTTTAAAGCCTTTAAAACATTTAAACGAGCTACCTGTACCTTTAAATATATCTACCTGAGTGCCTGCGGAGAATTTCTCAAAGCTTCTCAGAGCCTTGAGAATCTTTAGCATTTACTCTTGAGATTTCAATCGGTAGGGTGATTCAGTTTTGAAACCTTTCAGAGCTTCATAGTCGAGAAATCAATTTTCGAAAATAACATGTGGTTTTATGAAAAGACGTACTTTTTGTAGTATATACTGTGACCGTGTGATTCAATAACAAATTGAAACGTTCACTTAACTTTCAACCACGAAGGTATAGTAAGGAGTGGTATCACCCTATGGCCCTGGCTTCACGCTGTATTCAAGAGCATATCTTTAAGACATCCTTTATTGAAGACAGCATGTCTCTGAGTGAAAACGGTGTTTAAGACAACCCAGTCGGATCAATCCGTATTGTGGCGCCGTTCACAAAAAATTCAGTAATGCGCCAATATGGGTTAGCCACTACTGACTTGCCATTACTGGCGCAGTAATGGCTATCATCAATATTTAGTACTGAGCCAGCACTGGAAAAACAGTACTGCGCCAGTACTGGGTAACAATACTATGCCTGTGCTGGCGCAGTAATGGCCATCATGAATATTTATTACTGAGTCAGCAATGAAAAGAAAGTACTGCGCCAGAACTGGGTAATAGTATTAATCCAGTACTGTATAGCCACTACAGACTTGCGAATAACTGGCGCAGTAATGGCTATCATAAGTATTTAGTAATGTTTCAGTAGTGAAAAGATAGTACTGCGCCAGTAATGGGTGGCAGTACTACGCCAGTACTGGTTAGCCGCTACTGTTTTGCCATTACTGGCGCAGTAATGGCTATCATGAATATTTAGTACTGCGCGAGTACGATTTATGAGCAATGATTCAAGGTCAGTTCAGGATTCTATCGTAAAAAAAGTGATTTTTTTTATATCTTTAAGTTGTATTGTTACAAAAAATGCACTCATTTTCGTCAGAAATTCAACCATTATGATTGATGCACGTGATAAAAGAAATCTAACCTACAATATTGTAGGTTTCCCTCATTTTATATTCCTCATTTTCTTCCACGTGTAAAACGCCGGAATGCAGCATTTCGGAAAATTTAGACTTTGATTCCATTTGCTCTTTGGAACAATCAGAGGAAACTGGAAGCGAGGAAGGAAAAATTGCTACTGGTCAGATCTCTAATCCGTCATTGCGGGCGCAGTACTGATTGCTAGTACTGTGCCCGTATTCCATCATTACTTATCGCCAGGGCCGTGCCCGTATTCCGCCAGTATAAGTGCAGTACCGATTGCTCGTATCGTGCCCGCAATTCACCAGTACGGGCGCAGTATTAATTGCTAATACCGTGTCCGTATTCCGCCAGTATAGGCGCAGTACTGATTTTTAGTACGGTTCAAGTACTGATTAGCCAGTAATGGCATGCCCATATAAGCCATATAAGTAATGGTAAAGCGTTAGCATCCAGTACGGGCATGGGTACAGGCGCCCGTACTGATTGCCAGTACCGCGCCTGTATCCGCCAGTACGGGCACAGTACTAGGCCCGTTGTCAAAGTCTGATTGGGAAGCTGCGTTAACCCTCTACCGCCCTTAAAACTTTCTTTTTTTCTGAATTATGAGATATTTAGGCATATTATTCCTATGGCGGAGTGTATACAAAACTAAAATTCTAGCTCATTACCGTCCTGACTTTCCTGTAAATCCTTGCGTTAAAAATTGCCGTTTGTCTCGAAGTCATATTTAAAAAAACTCAAGTCTTCCAAACGTTACATATATGTCACTGTGGGCGGTAGATGGTTAAGGAGGTACCATCGCTATAAGAATTTTCATTACCATTTCAACCAAAATTTCACGATATTTAAATATGATCACCAAAAGTACTAAGTTCAAATCTTAGAAGCCTAGGGTACTTTATAAATAAGTTAATAATGTTTTTAATTTCGTCATATTTAACATTGCGTCTTATGAGAGATAGCGTTTTTGAGCTGTTTACTGAGCGATATTTAAGTAACCGCCATTAAGATATTATTGATAATTTTTTAAATGAAGAACATGTATCTCAAAATTGAGGTGTATAAATAAAATTATCCATTTGGTTCCTGCATATACATGAAAAAAAATTAATCACGAAACTTTCGCTTCTGAAAGCTGACTATCGCATTCTGACAACATTGCGAGGCGCGATCAATTTAGATCTCAGTGAGCCAGTGATTCATGTCGCCGGCAACATTATCACAATGCTGCCAGATTTCAACTCAGTAAGTCGAATGAGTGCACGTATTACGACTGCGTAGTCGACTGATCTCGGCAGTAGCGATGGTACCTCCTTAAACACTCTCGAAGATCCCTCTATTAAAGACAGTTCAGGGCTGCCATCCAAAGAATATTGAGCAGGAAAAAGAAAGGATTTAAACTGAATGTGTGAGTACGCAACAATGTCGGCGAAAGAAGAACAATAAAGCTCTTTTCAATTGAAAAACTCCTAAGTATAAATTAATAATAATATAATAAGTATCCTTTGAGAGAATCCTTATAACTCTTTGGATACGCTTTATTTACAAAGAGTAAACAAAAAATTTCATATGGAATTTTTAAAAGATTATTTTAAAAAGAAGAAAATGTCTCGAAATTAGTTCATACGGTATTAATCTGGAACATATTCCTCATATGAAGTGTAATTATCTGTACAATTTTTAAATATTACGCTCCGTTCTGCCAACTTAAAATATAGCGTTAAAGATAGCGTGTATCCAAGCCCCTATATTTAAAAAATACACTATTTTAAAGACACGCTTTTAAATACAGCGTGGAGACGGCCTATATGTGTTTGAGATGGATAGGTTTAGGTACTATATTAGATGGGAATATACACGTTGCCATTTTGGTTCCCCGCCAAATTCAAAATCGCTAAGTTGATTTTGAATTGTATAAATACATTAACATGACATAGATTATTTATTTTTAAATAGTACTGAAGCATTGTTATCAAAACATAAATTATCAATAAAATTACATGTGACATGATATATGAAATATTTAAATTAGATTATATGCTTTTTAAACACGCACATTTCCCAAAAAATAGTTCTTACGAAAATTATGATTGCAAACGAAATTTTACTAAGTTTACAAATAGGCGTGCGCTAAAATTATAATCATATGATTTATTAAATAAATAGTAACAAATAATAAACTAATAATAGACTATAGGTCAAACATTAATACAATACTTTGTCAAGAGTTTATTATAATAGTTATTTATATTTCACAATTTCACATCATACGTCTTTTTTATTTGCGTGGGTTAACGTGCGTCGTTCTGTAGAAAAACGGGTTCCTAACCTTACTTTCTTCTGTATCTCATTTCGCTTAAATATATAAAAAAATGCTCAAAGTCAATTTAATTAAATATAAACATAATCTTCAGAACCCATATATTTGAACTATATTATTATATTCATAAATATAAGTAATTACTTCCCATAATCTTGAACATTGACAGTCTTTCTATTCGTCCTAGTGGAAAACGGTAAAGTTTAAATCCATCCTCGCTTCTATTTTTACAAAATGGATTACTGCAACAGACCATTTTTCTTATATTCTAAACTTAATTTTAATTAAACAATAGGACATGCTTATCGCACTGTTTTCCGCGATCTGTCTAGGAACCAAAATGGCGGTTGCATATTCCTGTTTAATATAGTACCCTAGATAGGTGAAACCACGATAGTCCAAGAATTCTTTAATGTTTGCCACGAATGGATAAAGCATTCTAACTTGTGAGGTCACGCGCTCCGAGCGGCCTTCGGGGGAATAGCCTCCTCCCTATGCCCCTATAGTTTGCATGTATTACCGTCGTTTTTTAAAATTGTTTTTGTTTTTTCGAAATGCAGAGTGAATTTTTGGGAAAATTGCCTTGAGACGTCAAGAACCGATATATCCAAAAATTGAAAAAAAAAAAAAAACACGAAAACTTTGATCCGTGTGCTATTAAAGATATAAATTTTAGTGAAAATGTAATCTCAGTGCCCTCGGTGACAACAGTGGATATAGTGTCATATTTGATTCAATCTTACAGTTTTTACACTGCAAAACAAGTGAAGGCATATAAAAGTTTGGAAGCTTATAAGTTTTATTAAGCTGCTTTTGTGGTGAAAGTGAGTGCAAGCAGTTCAATGATACTTTTCTGCTTCTGAGTGAGGCTATATAGTGTAAGAATATAGTATTGTTATTTTTAGCTTAATATTCTTGTTATAGCTTATGATCTTCTATGAGTATGAACATTAACATTAAGGAATATTCGTGTGAAGTATTGTATTCATTTTGTATTCATTTTGTTAATACACTCAAGTGATATTATAAGATTTTAACAATGCATTCTTCTTTCCCAGTTTAATGTAAATAAGTGGTATTTTTAGATAAATCTATAAAAAAAAATTTCCATGAGAAATCCCGAAATTGTATGTCTGAAAAAAGTATACGACAATTCAAGATTTTTCTTGATACAGAAAAGCAAAAAATACCAATTTAAAGAATCTCTACATTATGCTGACACATTTTTTATTTTCCGTGGCTAAAAAGATACACGAATAAAATAAATAAATAAAATACACGAATTTTTAACCAAAAAGGGATGCGGGATGCACTTTGAACCCAAAGTGAAAAAGTTATGCGTACAGTTAGACATACAATTTTCACACAAAAAAAAAGGTTTTTCAAATAAAATACTTGCATTTTTTAACAAGGAAACTAATTTTTAAATACAACTATGAATCTTGAATTAATTCAAAGGATTTTTAAGCAAAATTTATATTCTCTTCTGACAAATAACGAAAATTTACGTCAACGACAATTTATTATGGACAGTGAAATGGAGTCTGTCCTCCCTCATTAACGGTGTTATCCTCTAGAACAAATAGAACGTGAGAAAGATAATACAGAAGAAGCACCCCTTTTAAAGGAGACCGAGTTACCATCGATAAATACCTCACAGGAGCCTTTGGCCCAGGATAAACGATTATCCCCAAATTC
>NC_046666.1:116054927-116060112 GCF_010883055.1 Belonocnema kinseyi | reverse complement strand
CTACAATTGCTTTGGCTCTAGCTGAAACTTTCATAACAAAATTCGGATGCCCCAAGGCAATTCATTCAGATCAGGGGAGTAATTTCATTAGTGATATTATGGTCAACTTTTAACGTATTTTTAAAATTAAGCTAATAAAATCTACCGCCTTTCACCCGCAATCGCTAGGATCATTAGAAAGAAGTCATCATGTGCTAATTCAGTACCTAAAAATGTATTATGAGAAAGCAAACTGGGACGTATGGTTGCGCTTTGCTTTGTTTTTGTACAATAGATCTTTACATGAGGGCACGAGGTTTACCTTACACAAATTAATCTTTGGAAAAAAGCTGTTATAGAAACCGAATTTGCTAACGCGGAAGTCCCATTTACATATTACGATTTCATCAAAGGTTTGAGCGAAAAACTGGCTGAAACTCAAAGTCTAGCCAGAGATCGACTGTTACAAGCTAAAAAGAAATCCAAGAAATATTACGACGAGAAACTAAATGTTCAAAATTTTCAAGTAGGAGAAATGGTCTATTTGCAAAAATACGCTCGAGGTGGTAAATTAGACTCAGAATATGACGATGAAGGGCCCTATGAAATAACACAAATATTTGATGATTTAAATGTTAAGTTAAAAATGGGATGGGGAAAATTTAAAATAGTCCATATGAATAGATTAAGACCTCAATGTCGCAGGTTTCGCCGGGGAAATAAATCAGCAGCGAAAAATTAGAAATGACATATAATTATATGCTTCCTTTTTAACAGGAAGGGAAAATACAATGATAATCGTAATAGGCTACTTTTGAATTTTATTTTCATTTTTAAGGGGATACAGGAAGGGGAATATAAAAGAAAGTTGAAAATAAAATATCAAAAATTAACATTCAGTTCTTTTAGCTGAAAAAAAATCTGTTAAGAAGTAAAAGGAAAATGCATGTTCTTATCCATAAAATTAGTATGCTATAAAAATTAAATTATAAAACGCTGTTAATAGATCTTAATTATTATGTAAATATATTCTTATCAATTAAAATTTATTGATAATTTACTAAATTTAACCAATTTTGACATATGTTTAGACACGAATATATATGCATACTTACAAATATAATAGACTTTTAGGTTTAATACTGAGAAAGATCTTTTCTATCGGAAAATCTTTTCAATAAGGGGGAAAGTGTTACGAACGAATACATCTCGCTTGTTTCTGCACAAAGAGTGCAGCACCTGGTAGTGCGGGAGATTTCAAATTTGAACCGGTGCGATAAATTTACCTGAAATATTCCAATTTTAGAAGATTAAGAAAAAGAGTTTTAAGAGAGGTATTGAACTAAAATAGTCGAATGTAAGGTTAAGGTTTTTAGGAGAGAAATAAACTCTCATATGTTACGAAAGTTATAGTTCTAGTAAAAGTCGCTTAATTGAGTATGAACTAATATTATTCAGAGTACACTTTTTAAAAATATACGATCACCTGTTGAGAAAATTTACTTCTTGTTATGTAGCGAGCATTTAAAGTTTAGATTTAAGAAAGGATGTCATAAATTAAGTTTAGGCGTAATCAATGTGAAGAGCGCGAAAGACTGAGAAATGTTTATATTAAAATATATGCATTCTTTCATGTATCCAAATGGGTTATGAATGCTTTAGATTATAAGTGATTTTTGCATATACTACGGTTAATTTGTTAGGCAATATCCGTACGTTAGGGACTGCGACTTTTTACATTAACTGGCGACAGGCTAAAGTCCTGCGACTTTTGGGGCGACGTAGTTTCTAATCTAGGTCTACGAAGAAATCACGTGAAGATTGTGAGTTCCATCTCAGATGAATCAGTATGCCGATGAAAGGTAGAAAATATGTATAAGTGTGCATGAGTGTACGCGTGTTGAGGAGTGGGAGCGCGCGCATGTGGTCATGGTACCATGAAGAAAACAAGAAACGACGGTGGATGCTGGATGAACCAGATCAGATCAATTCTCGACAGCCTAGAGTTCATTATATAGTTCGTTATCCAACTCAGGCTCTTTTTAAATTTTAGATTTGAAATTGTAATCCGGATTTGCCTAATTTTGTTACAGTTTCGACAATATATATATACATGTATATATTCTGTATTCAAACTATAAATATTTTGATTTCATTATTTCTAATAATTCCCGAGTTTATTCTAATAATTTAATCGACAGAACGAACCACCAATTAGAGTTTCGCAGTCACTAGACCTGCGCGAAACGTAACATGGTAACAGCGGTGGGATGTGCTGTATAAACCGGGAAGAACATAAACAATTTTTTTGAACTCTTTTTATTAAAAATCAAACGCGAGTGCGAGTAAATAAGTTGTTTTCAAATTAAATTCAAGGTACTCTTCGTGAAACGCGCCGCGCTCACGAGTGAAGTGACCTGTGGTATATTTAAAAAACAGGTGAAAAAAAGAAACTGTAAAAACTGAAATTTAAGTGGAAAGAAAATTAAAAACTTTTTTTTGAGATGCGCTAACCCGATGACTCAAAATTAATTAGACAAAAGAGAGTATATCTGCGGTTATCTGTGAATTTGCTTTCTGGACATGGTAGGAGCACCGGCGGCTCAGTGACCTTTGGACACAGTAAAAATAAATACTTAAAGTTATATTTGAATTAATTTCGTATTTGACTTGACTTAAAGAAGTACCTGAATTTAAGTGTGCAAACGATCTTGAATAAAGCACTAACTTTTCTCAAATGAGAAATCAGCATTTTTCTACTGGAATAAAGGGAAGTATCCTCCTAAATTTCAATATTCAGTACTGAAAGTAAGTTGAAGGCAACCTAGTAAAACAACCTGTAATGCTTTCGTCACCTAAAATAAAGGAATATACCTTTCCTGAATTTCAGATTCGTACTACCAGAGATGAGTTGGGAGATTGCTCATGTAATGGAGTAAGAGACTCCGTCAAAATCCGATTGCTAAAAGCACCCTCTTGGTTTGTGGGTCAACTCCTCGGAGTTACTTCGCAGTTCTCGGCATTTTTCAGACGTTCCGCGTCGGTAATTGCTTATTTTAAAAATGAGTTACCACCGCAGTTACCATTACAGGAGTTACCATAAATGTAAATGATGTACTTCATATTTATTTACCACTCGAATATTAGGTGTTTATTATATAATTATTCTAATGATTCACAATCATTAGTGAGTAGTTATATAATGAAAACTAATTATTTATTTTTTAAATTAAAATTTTGAATATTATATCGTTACATAGCTATTTATATGTTATAAATCATAAATTATGACTTATGATTTTATTACATTACCGGAAAAAGTTTTATGTTCACCTATTTTTTAATGACTGATAAGTTTTATTTATTTTGATTATGACAGAGCTAAACATTTTTCTCTTTAAAATGTTGAATGCTATCAAAATTCAAAATTCTGTATAAAATCAAGTAGAGGATAAAGCCAATTTATCCATTTTAGATTTTATAAAGAATTTTGAGATTTCTTTAGAAACAAAAAAATAGTATATTGTCAATTATTATACCTTAAATTTTTCTCAAAAACGCTAAAATTAAGTAAATTACGAAAATAGAATTAGCGCCTTATTACGGTTAAAACGATGTTAAAAAAAAGTAATTGTTTAAGTTTGGTAATTTTACATAAAAAAACATTCATTTTCTTTAAAAAAAGTCGAATTTTAAACGACAAATAGTTCAATTGACAAACAAACAAGAATGGAATAAATGGAATAGTTGAATTGCCAGTTTAAAATAATTAATATTTTCAACAAGAAAAATGAATTTTGAACAGAATGCATGAATTTTTACCACTTACCTTGAAGAAGTCAAAAGATAAACAAAAATGAAATAGCTGAATTTCCAAATAAAAACATTAATTCCAACAATATAATTTATTTTGTATCCAAAGAGCTAAATATGCTACTAAAATCATAATGTCGTAACCAAAAAGATTTATTTTTATTTCAAAAAATTAATTTAAAATTAGAAAAAACGGGTTTTCAACCAAGTAGATGAATTTCTACTAAAATGATAAATCTTTAACAACAAAAATCAAGTTTCAACAAACCCCTTCAACTATTAACTTGTAAAATTCTTTAATTTTTACCTGCTAAATGTTTCAATGTATACAATTTTAAGTATTCCTTAAAAATTGTTGAATTTCACATCACAGTTAAAAATTAATTATTTAACTAAGCATTGGTTTTAATGATTTTTTTCAACTATAAAATGTTATTATAATAAATAAATTTTTTAAATTTATGATCTTCAGTTTTTAGAACAATAATACTTTGATAATATTAATATGAATAATTATACCTAATTATTTTAATATATATTATTTAAATTTTAAATTATTAAAAAACTTTTCTGTGGCGAAATGTTGTCACAGGCTTATACTGCCCAATATGTCGAAGGCATTTTTGGTTAGAGTTGGATTTTTTATTTGATCATTTTGCACGGGGCTCTCCCGGTATATATCATCAGTCACGGACGCATTTTTATAATGCAATCAAGTGATCTGATGAGAGCAGTCTGCCCAGACATATTGGACAAAGCCTGGTATTTACCCCAACATTGACGGACTGGGTTTCAGTCAAGTACACGATGGGGGGACCTGCAGCTTAAGGTGGGTTCCGAACCACCAGAACCTCGGTAAAGGTACATTGAAAAATTTCCAGAGGTACCGGCTCAGGGATCGAACCCCGGACCTCTTTTTTTATTATTTTATTATTATTATGTTTTCTTAACAGATTAGGAGTTTATATAATAATAATTCAAGGAAATTTTCAAATTCAATATACAATTTTAAAGTATAAGTTTCTGTTTAAAAAAATTAAGAGAAAAATGTTCTCAGCAGTATATTATATTTGTTTAAACAGTTGTATGTATGTATGTATTTAATCTCTCCCTTTTACGGGTATGAGGGCCACCGCTCCCTGTACATATATTTACAATTCCATCCTTAGTCTAACTTAACTACTACTTATATTCTACTCTTTCGCATTACGCAGGATAAGCAATAGTAACAGTAGTGATATTAATTCCTAAAATGAGCGATCTTCCAGGGCTTCCGTTTCCTCTTACCATAAAAAAATGCATTTTCCACGATATTGAAAACAATTTTCGTTTTCTACTGTCCCTTTTCAGGATCACCCGTTTGGCTCTGCCCTACTCCCTTGCTTTCCCTTAC
>NC_046666.1:116053683-116054827 GCF_010883055.1 Belonocnema kinseyi | reverse complement strand
ACCTCAAAAACTTCACACGCTCCAAATTTTCACCTCAAACCACTCACTTTCACCCTTCACACCTTTGCCTTCACTCACCCTTATTCCTTTACACTCGATCTCTGCACTTTTTGCCTTTTCTGCATCCACTCACCCTTATTTCCTCCACCAAAGCCAAAAATACACCACTTGACAAAAAGAGTTCTTTCGCGATCGGTACAGGAAACGGAAGCCTTTGTTTAAACAGTTAAAACGTGTTAAAATTTTTTCTTTCTATATGCTATAAAGTCAGAAATATAATGCTGTGTGTTGTATTTTATTGCAATTCTTTTAGTTACCAAAAAAAACTGCTTTAGCAAATAAATATTGTTTAAAGAAAAAAATTATTAAATAATAAAATAAATGTGTCAAAATTTTATAATTATTCAACAGAAAGTAGCATATGATACCAATTTGAATAAAATTGGACATCTCTGGCTCAATTGAAAAACTTTTAAAAATATACAATAATTAATTGTTCAAATAATTACGTAATGTTTTTAGACAAATTTACTACTTCAAACAATGACAAAATAATGTATTTCAATAAGAAAATAAGATCATTTTTAAAATTTCTGGGGAATAAATTATTGTTTAAACAATTAACATTTGTTCAAAAATTGAAAATTGTTTTAAAAGATATAGTATATATTAAAATTTATATTACTGATTATTTCTTAGAAAACGACGACGGAAATTGCTGATAAATAACAATAAGCATATCTGCGACAACTTATTCTAATTTTAATCTTTTCATTGCAAGTACCATATCGTTGGAATCGAAAATAAACGTACATTTCGAATATAATATTTTTAAATTGCTGATTACAATATTATAAAAATGTTATGTACCGTGTTTTATTCGTCATGAGGACAAAAGGGCCCCCCTCAGGCAATGCTCGACACAGCGCGAGGGTACGTCGAGCAGGTAAACCGCGATCAAATAAAAATCGCTCTGCTAAATATTTGGAAAAATTGGAGTTACTAGGCAGTCTGATAAGTCCCTGAAAAATGAAACACGGATACGTTTTTTTGCCAAAGTCGGTTTTATTTTTCAACATACTCTCCTTTTAGGTCGATACAGCGAGTCCAACGATTTTCTAACTTTTTGATACCGTCCGAAAAG
>NC_046666.1:116050739-116053583 GCF_010883055.1 Belonocnema kinseyi | reverse complement strand
TCAAACTATAAATATATTTTCAACTTCTTTATTTCAAATAATTCTCGGGCTTATCTCAATAATTTAATCAACAGCACGAACCACCAAATAGAGTTTCGCAGCCATTGGACATGCGCGGAACATAACATGGTGACAGCGGTGGAATGTGCTGTTTAAACCGGGAAAACATAAATAATTTTTTCAACTCTTTCATTAAAAATCAATCGCGAGTGCAAGTAAATAACGTGTTTTCAAATTAAATTTAAGGTACTCTTCGCGAAACGCGCCGCGCTTGCGAGTGAAGTGACTTGCGGTATATTAAAAAAAAAAAAACAGGTGAAAAAAAGAAACTGTGAAAACAGAAATTTCAGTGGAAAGAAAAATAAAAACTTTTTTTTTGAGATTAATTAGGCATTGTAAAACAGAGTATGTCTGCGGGTTTCTGTGAATTTTCTTTCTGGGCCTCGTGTGAGCACCGGCGACTCATTGACCTTTGGAGGACATCGCAGGACCAGTGGGACCATGGCTTTCATACTCTTCGTTGGAAATGGCCCTCTCACCTTAACCTGTCCTTAATATAACTGCCAGGTGGATTGAGTAGCTTGGTCAGTGAAGACAAGGAGAGAAAGTGAAAAAAAACTCTTCCTCTCATGGAGCGGGTCCATCGTGGGACTTTTGAAGGACTTTGGATTTCTTGGTGGATCAGCGGAAGTTCCTGAGGATCATCGGCAGATTTTCTGAGTTAGCAGGCCTAAATCACCCTGAGG
This sequence comes from Belonocnema kinseyi, assembly GCF_010883055.1. NCBI lineage: Eukaryota > Metazoa > Arthropoda > Insecta > Hymenoptera > Cynipidae > Belonocnema > Belonocnema kinseyi. Next base: position 116,052,837 of record NC_046666.1, on the reverse strand, counting down.
ATTATAGTGGTAGTGACATAGTGTATAAGTAAATTGCGATATTTTTCACACATTTCTTTCAGGATTTCATATCGAGCGACTTGATCAACTCAAGGCTTTAAAGCGATAATTTTATATTGATGATAGAAATGATGATAGAACTGAGCTGTTAATTACATTGCTTAATTTTTTTACTTAATTATTTATTCGAACGTGAAACAATTTGAATTAAAAATTTGAATTTTAAAAATTTTTCATTGCATATGAATAATGTTAAATAAATAACTGGTTAATATTTTGTTTATAACTTTATTATTACGTAATTTTTCTCAATTTTGAAAGTGGCTCCGAGAAAAATCAGAATAGAAAAACCAAACCACTGGAAGTAATATTGTAACTCACCCTCGAAATGTGAATGGAGGAGAGATTCACAGATATAGACAAGCTAGTGGATCTGAGAGGGAGGGAGGTAATGCTAGCACAGATGTTACAGGTTCAGTAGTCAGTACTCTTGATAGTACTACTATTGCGGAAATCGCAAAACAAATTATGCAAATGAGCCAAAATATTGCGCGATCGGAAGAAATAGAAAGGAAGGATTCTGAATCTCAGGGCTTAAATAATAATAGAGCACATTCTTCAACATCCCTTCAGGATGGAGCTTCACTCATTAAAAGTAGTGACTATACTGCACTAAAAGTACTTGTTAAAAAAATTCCTGCTTTTTCGGGAAGAAATATTTCTGTGCAATCATTTGCCCGAGAATGTCGATTTGCCGAGCAAAATGTGGCTTTAGATCTTCGATCCTTATGCAGAAAAATGTTACGAAGTAAAGTTCAATCAGAGGCAGAGATCTACTTTAAAAACAGACAGTACACCTCGCTTAATGAATTATTAGGTTCACTTGAAAAGGCGTTTGGCAAACCTAAATCTCTCTTTCAGACCCAGTCCGATATTGCTCATATCAATAAATAAAGGAGAAAACATAATAGTATATGGTGAGTAAAACATTGAAGTGGCCAATTATTTTAGATTGGGGTTGAAGGGCGCACTTAAGGCACGAGTAAGACAGGCTCATCATACTAATTTGCAGGAAGTTATAAATGCTGCCATTGGGGCAGAACGTGACTTAGCTCAGCACAACAGGTTGATACTGCAGGATCAACCATCTGCCCTGTGCTCTCCTTACAATAACAGTGACGAATGCACAGATTGTAAAAGAATAAATTGTATAATTGAAGAAGGATTTTTGGGCAAAGAGGCTCATTTTTCTCAGAAAAATCACCATAATAAGAATAGAAATGTGTGTACAAATTAAAAAAAATCTGAATTACCTGACACCAGCGACGACGTTCAGTTCAAAATAGCCAGTGAAGGAGAGAACTTCGGTGATGAGAATGATTTCCAAATGGTCGATCCTGAAGTCTTCGTTGGTGTACCCGGGAGTTTTGCAGTTTTCAGAATCGATTAGTCGAGAAAATTAAAGCACCCAATCGGTCGATTCTGAAGACATTCCGGAGGTTTACCCGGGAGGTCGGCAGTTTTCAGTATCGATTGGCCGAAAGTATCTGACGACCCAAATGGTCGATTTCGAAGCCATTCCGGTGGCTTACCCGGGAGTTCGGAAGTTTTCGGAATCGATGGGTCAAAAGAAAAGTAAAAATTGTGACGAACTGAGCGAAGTCGGGTAGGTCAGACAAAATTAGTATACGAAAGGCCAAGAATATGAATTAACGGATACAGTTACTGACAAAAACGAAACAGAGATTTTCTTAAAGGTCACTCCTTATTCCATGAACTAACGACCTTGTCTCCTTTCCTCTCAGAACATAGTAGACCTTGAAAAAGAAAAGTTTAATATTTTTTCTGAAGATAAATCAGCTCGTCGAGTAAAGGATATTATTTATCAAAAATGTGAGAAATGTCAATGCAAGCGACAATTTATTATGGTCAGTGTAATGGAATTAGTCCTCTTTCATTACCGGTGTTATCCTCTAGAACAAATAGAACGTGAGACAGATAATACAGAAGAAGCACCCCTTTTAAAGGAGACCGAGTTACCATCGATAAATACCTCACAGGAGCCTTTGGCCCAGGATAAACGATTATCCCCAAATTC
>NC_046666.1:116040185-116050639 GCF_010883055.1 Belonocnema kinseyi | reverse complement strand
TAATAGACTTTTAGGTTTAGTAATGAAAAAGATCTTTTTTTCGAAAAATCTTTTCAATAAGGGGGAAAGTGTTACGAGCGACTAAATCTCGCTCGTTTCTGCACAAAAAGTGCAGCACCTGGAAGTGTGGGAGATTTCAAATTTGAGCAGGTGCGCTAAATTTACCTGAAATATCCGAATTTTAAGATTAAGAAAAAGAGCTGTCTCGGACTAAAATAGTCGAATTTCAGATGAAGTTTTTCAAGAGAAAAATAAACTCTCATATGCTACGAAAGTTATAGTTCTATATAGGTGGGAAAGTTATATATAGGTGGGAGGGGGGCCTACTGTTTAAGGTGGGTCCCGAACCAGCAAGAGCAACAGCTTTAAGTACTTAGAGAACCTTTTTCTCTAGAGGTACTGGCCCCACGACTCTCCGGAGATGAACAACTCCATTGCTAGGCTAGTGTTCACCGTATGGGCCGTCGAGGCTCTTCCAGAGTGCGAGGCGGGACTAGAACCCGCAAACCGACAGAGTGGGATCAAAGGCTTCGCTTTAGCCCACATGACCATCGTCCCACTTTACATGTATTTTAACAGAAAAATACTAGAAAGATTAATGTTTTTTGTGTATTCCGCACGTTTGTTGAGAAAATGTGTTTCTTGTCACGTAGCGAGTATTTAATGTTTAGATTTAATAAAGGTGTCATAAATTAAGTTTAGACGTAATCAATGTTAAGCGCGTGAAAGACTGAGAAATGTTTATATTCAAATATATGCTTTCTTCCATTGTATCCAAATGGGTTATGAATGCTTTAGATTAAAAGTGATTTTTGCATATACTACGGTTAAATTAAAAGGAAATATCCGGCCGTTAGGGACCGCGAATATTTACATTAACTGGCGACAGGGTAAAGTACTGTGTCTTTTGGGGCGACGTAGTTTCTAATCTAGGTTTACGGAGAAATCACGTGAAGATTGTGAGTTCCATCTCAGATGAATCAGTATGCCGATGTATGGTAGAAAATATATATCCTATAAGTTTGCATGAGTGTACACGTGTGTGAGGAGTAGGAGTGCGCGCATGTGGTCATGGTACTATGAAGAAACCAAAAAACGAGGGTGGATGCTGGATGAAACAGATCAGATCAATTCTCGACAGTCTAGAGTTTGGTTCGTTATCCAACTCAGGCTCTCTTTAAATTTATCGATTTCGACTTTTTCAAAGGCTTGTGTCGGAGTATCCGTTATTTTCATTGGTTGTTTAGTTTTTAATCGAACCAGTTTTGCTTTTTTACATTCGTCGCATTTTTTAACGTATTCCCTAACTTTTTCTTATAGATCAGGCCAATGAGAATCTTGCCTAATTCCTCCGTACATTTTATTACACCCTTTATACCCTACCACGACCAGCGAGTGATACTCTGGAATTATTTTGGGCTGATCCTCTTCCCGCGATATTTCTGTTTCACCGTAGCAAATTCTTATTTTATAATCTCTCTGTTCGAATAATTTTCTTTATTCTTGCTCAATAGAATCCTATTTTTTTTATTCATACTGTTGCTAAACGAGAAATGCTACCGTTTATCCTTGCAAATTTGTATGCATCACATCACCGAATTTGGGGATAATAGTTTATCCTTGGCAAAAGGCTACTGTAAGGTATTTATCGATTGTAACTCGGTCTCATTTAAAAGGGGTGATTATTCTGTATTACCTGTATCACGTTCTATTTGTTCTAGAGGATAACACCGATAATGAAGGAGGACTACTTCCATTTCACTGAACATAATAAATTGTCGCTTGAATTGACATTTCTCACATTTTTGATAAAAATAACCTTTACTCGACGAGCTGATTTATCTTGAGAAAAAATATTAAAATTTTCTTTTCGAGGTCTACTATGTTCTGAGAGGAAAGCGGAGAAGGTCGTTCGTTAATGGGATAAAGAGTGACTTTCAAGAAAATCTCTGTTTCGTTTTCGTCAGTTACTGTGTCCGTTAATGAATATTCTTGGCCCTTCGTATAATAATTCTGTCTGACCTCCCCGACTTCGCTCAGTTCATCTCAATTTTTACTTTTCTTTTGACCAGTCGATTCCGAAAACTGCCGAACTCCCGGGTAAACCACCGGAATGGCTTCCAAATCGACCATTTGGGTCCTCAGATACTTTCGAACAATCGATTCTAAAACTGACGACCTCGCGGGCAAACCACCGGAATGGCTTCAGAATTGATCATTTGGGTCCTTCTATTCTCTCGACTAATCGACCCTGAAAACTGCCGACATCCTGACTACACCACCGGAATGGCTTCAGGATCGGCCATTTGGGTCTCATTCTCATCACCGAAGCTCTCTCTTTCATGACTGTTTCGAACTGATCGTCCACTCTGGTGTCAGGTAATTCAGAATTTTTCAAAATTATACAAACATTTCTATTCTTATTATTGTGATTTTTCTTAGAAAAATTAGCCTCATTGCCCAAAAATCCTTCTTCAATTATGCAATTTATTCTTTTACAATCTATACATTCGTCACTGTTACTGTAAGGAGAGCAAATCGCGGATAGTTGATCCTGCAGTATCAACACCTTCCGACTGAGCTGGATGGATGGATCTAAGGGATCAAGGTCATCATTAGGTGGGGGATACAAATTTTCATCAAAATTCGTCTGTTCCTCCTTCATCGGATTTCACGACAACGCGTCTGCATTTGTATTGGCGCTTCTCTTTTTGTATACTGCGTCATATTCATATTCGCTTAAACTTAACCGCCATCTCAATAATTTTGAACCCGGATTTTTTATGCTATGCATCCGAACGAGGGGTCTGTGGTCGGTTACAAGTATAAAGTTTCGCCCGAATAAATAAGGTCGAAAGTTCTTAACACTGAATATGATAGGGAGGAGCTCTTTTTCTACAGTTGAATAATTAACCTCGGTATCACTCAATGCTCGTGAGGCATATGCTACTGGTAAGTCCCCTCCTATAAGGCCTTGACTCAAAATCCCTCCTATTCCATAATTTGAAGCATCTCATGACACCACAAAAGGTTCGGATTAATCAGGATAACTCAAAAGTGGTTGCTCACATAGAATATTTTTTAATTGATTAAAGGCACTTGCTGAGATTAAGTCCAAATGAAACGAAACCCTTTTTTCAACAGGTAGCTTAATGGCTTTGCTATTGTTGAAAATTTTTTAATGAATCGACGGTAATATCCAACGAGTCCCAAAAATTTTTTAAAGTTTTTAATATTTTTTGACCTCAAAAATTTGCGCACTACCTCCACTTTTTTAGGATCCGGACGAACCCAATCGCGCGATATAATGTGGTCCAGATATGTAACTTCTTTTCGCAATAATTTGCATTTATCAGGTTGCCGGGTGAGTCCAGTTGCTTTTAGGCAGGCAAGTATCTTTCTCAGCTTCTGGGTATGCTCTTCCATAGAGTTTGCATATATTACGATGCCATCCACGTAAAAAATAGTTCCAACCCCTGGAGACCAGATAGAACCCTATCCATGGGCCAATAGTCTTCTCATTTAACGTTCGATAGTCAATGACCATTCGATGTGCCTCCGCGCCCGATATGACACGCGAGGTGCAGGCGCCGATAGTGATTTGGTTTTTCTATTTTGATTTTTTCTCGGAACCATTTTCAAAATTTAGAAAAATTACTGAGTAATAAAGTTATTAAACAAAATATTAACCTGTTATTTATTTAACATTATTCATATTCAATAGAAATTTTAAAAATTCCAAATTTTAATTCAAATTGTTTCATGCTCGAATAAATAATTAAGTCAAAACATTATTCAATGTAATTAAAAGCTCAGTTCTATTCAATTTCAAGCGGTGTTAAATTTAATTAGAGAGAAAATTCTCGTTTACATCTATAATTGTTAAATGGATCTCACTAAATAAAGTACGTAGTGTTTTCAATAACTTAATAATTCTACTCTTTCGTGATTTTGAAACAAAAGTTTACATTAAATTTTATCAAAAAAGGAAATGATTTAACCCAGCAATGAACCAGCAATAAACATACATGGAATAAAATTAAAAACGTCGCATACATATGTAATTATGACTATCAAACGTTGAGTTGATCAAGTCGCTCGACAAGAAAATCTGAAAGAAATGTGCGCAAAATATCGCAATTCACTTATATACTATGCCACTATCACTATAATTCTCAGGATGTTTAAGGCCTGCTGACTCAGAAAACCTGCCGATGATCCTCAGGAACTACCACAGATCCGCAAAGAAATCCCATGTCCTTTAAAAGTTCCACGATAGACTCCCTATATGAGAGGAAGAGTTTTTTACTCACTTTCTCTCCTTGTCTTCACTGAAGAAGCTACTCAATCCACCTGGCAGCTATATTAAAGCCAGGTTAAGGTGAAAGGGCCATTTCCAACGAAGAGTATGAAAGCCACGGTTTAAGTCGAAAATACGGCTTATTTTAAGGTGTCACAAAAAAAGCATATGCAATCTGAATTTAAGAATTTCATCTGAACATTAAATTAAGGGAATTCGATTTCTGAAATTCAGATCGGGACCATTTGAAATTCAGGGAGGCATGACCTGAAATTCAGGTATGCTCGCTCTTCAATTAAGAATATATTTATACTGACAGCTAGAGTAACCTTACACTATCCTAACTGCAATTAAGGGTAATATTCTAACTAAAAACCAGGAATTTCTCACGCCTTACTGACACTCCTCAGCTGTTCTTATATAATAGTTATTCGTTTTAGAAAATATACAGGTTGGTTTCAAACTTGTAAGAAAATACAGGAAAATTAGGAAAAATGGAAAAAACAGTATATTGGGGGCAGGTGCGGTCAAAAATCTTCAGACTATTGCGTTCCGTAATGTATTAAAAGGGCGCTCACGTTGCGAAGTAAAAAGATTTGTAATAATTTAATTATTTGGATGGGTTTAATAATAAAAATATTGGCTGAAAACTGGAACTAATTTTACTGCGGCACTTTTTTAAATCCGTGAAACGAAAACTCCACAAATTATGGAAACATAGTTTCATAGCCGACACCGACCATCCGTACATGGAGTATTGGAGTAGGATGCGACTAGAATAAATGGACTCGAGCTGTATAGTAGCGCATGCGTTCTGTAACGTTATGTAAGGTACCGATACGATAAATTATTAATACTAATCTGAAAAGATTTTTACCTAAGATTTCAAATGTGATATTATATTCATGGTTAATTAAGTGGTTAATAATTACTAATATTTCATTAAATAATAAAGCTTTAACTTTGAACATTTTTTAATTGTAAAATTGTAATCGCTTCGAATTAAAAAATATTTTTCAATTACATTATTTAATTTTGATCAATCTGAATTAGTCTAATTTTAAAAATTGAAGTTGGTCATTTTTTCAGAGATTCTGATACAAAAATCTTTTAATATATATATTTTTCTTAAATTTAAAGCAAATTCAATTAGAACTTATTCAATATCGTAAAAAAATTTTTAAATCTTAGTATTTGATATGTACATACGAATAGGAGAGAAATACTGCCTTGATTTGGAAGAACACCGTTAACTGCATTTTGGATAAGTCCTACTGTTAATTGCTTCAGGTGACTTTATCCGATTTGCAGTTAACGGTGTTCTTTTAAATCGCGGCGGAATAGGCATGTCGTTCCCGGATCTAAATAACGTGCGGGCTGTTCTACCTAGATCTTGGATTTCTAAACCTCTATTGCTTTTGCAAACCAACATGGTCCACTCCCCCTTGTAACTTATGATCAATCTCCGCGCCCAAGTTAGGTAGCATGAGGCTAGTCCCCTCCTATTCCAATGTCCATCAGAGGCGGTGGAGCCTTGCCAATGGGGCACAGGGGCCAATGCCTCCCATATAAATCGACCAGGGAGTGCCAAAATCTTGATTTGCCAACTCGTAAATAAAATGCTTAAACCAAAGATAATAATATCTTTGCTTAAACTCATCCGATCGTAGGATATAGAAACCTTTCAATTCTTTCTTGCTTTGTTTAATCTTTGAAATCTATCTGGAATCTATGTGGAATCTTAGAAGCCTTTCCGAATTCTTTTATATTTATCCGAAACCTTTGCGAAATATTAAAAATTTTTGTAAATTCTTCATAAAATTTTTGAGATATTATTGCAACCTTTGTAAATTCTTCGTGAAATTTTCGCGAAATAACTTTTTTAAATCTATTCAAAATGTTTAAAATTTTTGAGAATTTTGAAAACTTTGAGAAATAATAGAAGTCTTTGTAAAATAATGGCAATATCTGTGAAATCTTCTAAACATATCCTAAATCTTTCTGAAATGTTTGAAATCTTTATAAAATCATTGGGACGTCATTGGAATTATTTGTTCAATCTTTTAAATCTATTTTAAATCTTCGCGAAATATTTGTGAGCATTGTGAAATCTTTAAAGTCATGGGGAAATCATTGAAAATTTTGTGAAATCTTTCTAAAATCTTAGTGAATTCTCTCAAAATCTTTGCAAAATCATTAGGCAATTATTAAAATCTTTGGTTCAATCTTTGAAATCTATCTGAAATCTTTCTGAAATATTTGAACTCTTTGGGAAATCATTTAATTCTTTGTGAAATACTGGTAAATTCTCTAAAAATCATTGTGAATTATTTGAAAGGTATCTGAAATCTTTCAAATCTATCTGAAATCTCGGCGAAATTTTTGAAATTTTTGAAAACTTTGGGAAATCATTGACATTTTTGTGAATTGTTTAAAAGTCTTCGCAAATTATTTGAAATACTTTTGAAATATTTTGTGATATTTGTTAAATTAATAAAACCTTCATGAAATCTTTTTAAAATGATTGAAGTCTTTATGCAGTCTCTTAAATCGACCCGAAATCTTTGAAATCTTAATTGTCGAATAATAGAAGACTTTATAAAATCTGTGAAATCTATGCGAAATCTTTGCGAAACCTAATTGTTCCGATTTCTATCACATTTAACCGTTCTTTTAATAATGTCATTTTAAGTTTTAATAATTTCAGCCTTTAATAATGCCAATTTAAGTAAAAATCAATTGGACCTAAATAAGTTAGTGCACATTTTTGAATGGACATACTTTGACCTGCTAGATCATTAACCATTTTTAATAAAATCATATGGTAATTATTACATCAAGAATGTAAAGCTTCATTAATAAATTGGCATTAGCTACTTTTAGATGAAATAGTAACTCTGTGTACTATAAAAAATAATTAAGAGAGTCTCGTTGCCAGTTTCTAATCAATAATTTCAGAGATTTGTAATAGAGCGGAATAATTTTCATGACAAATAAATAATAAAATTGAGTAATTTTAAAGTTTCTATTACCGGCAAATAGTTAATAAAAAGAGTGTCAGTAGAGTGAATGACGCCTGAAACAAAAGACCTTGGCCACTAATGGACCCAAGAGGGGAACCTTACATAACGACTTAGTGAGGTTCTTCGCTTGGGGTGATTGCTAGAGAGATTGATCAGCAACCTGGGTCGGAGCAGTGTTGCGGAACGAACGTGTTATTTACTTAAATAGCACGAGAATTCTGGATCAATCTGAAAAATCTCTATCCCTTCCACACACTACTCCTTTCCCTTACCGAGTGAGTCACGCTTACTCCGAAAGGGAAATGGCCTAATGGTGGAATAATGATTATAATAATAATAATAATATAATAATAATAATAATAATCTTAACTCTTACAGATCTACACCCCTTTCCTCACATTACTCCCTTCCACGCTCAGTGAGTCACGGCTACACCACGAAAGTCAAATAATAACTTAATTGCGAATGGTATAATACTAAAATATTTCGATCCTTGAAGAAAATTCTGTCGGCCTCCAAAATCATTTGGTCCACCTACAACTGATAGGATCCTTTTATTTTATAAGCAGAAACTATTGGAGAATATGAGAAAAATAAAAATCTGCGTTTCTTATATTGCAGAGCCGTACTTAAATTACGTAACAGATTACCGGTTCTCTCCAAGGTCCCCCTCAAACCTATAATGAACCGTACAACCCCCCCCCCTCCCTCTTACTATACATAATTTATGGTTTACAGAAATAATAAAATAAGGGACTTGAAGCAGCTACATTTCACTGTTTTAGCAGTGTATATACGCTGATTTGAATTAGACATATACTGATTCAGACTTTGAGATCACAAAGAAGACGAATTTTCAACAAAATACAGGAATGTTCAACTCAGAAGAGACAATTTTTATACTAATAGTTTCATTCAAATGAAAAATATAAATTTTAAACCAAAAATAAAATACTTGCATTTTCAGTTAAAAAAATAATTTTCAACAAAATAGTCAAATTTTTAATCAACGAGATGAATTTTCAACTGAATTGAAGAAATATTCAACTGAATTCGTTAATTTTTTTTAAACTTTTAATAAAATACCTTCACTATCAACTGCGTTTAGTTGAATTTTCAGTTAAAGAAATCATTCTATCGACCAACAAGGCGAATTGTTAACAAAATACATGAATTTTCAAGGAAATAGCATTTGAATTTTTAATTACAAAGATTAACTGTCAATCAAAAAGAAGAACTATCTAACAAAAATACGAATTTTCAACCAAAAGAAAAACTCACACGCGCGGCGCGCGAATCACTACTTTGCTTGCAATTATTTTATTTGGAAATAAAATTCAATAAAATACCACGATTATAATTTTTACTTTATTAACTTCTATTTAAACACACTTATATTTGTGCAACACTAAACATTTTTATCAAATGTCTAGGCAAATGCGAGTACTTCCAATAATCTCGTATGTAGCCGCATTGTAATTTAATTGTACTAAAATTAATGCACTGATTTTAGGCCCGCCTTAGTAAAGAAAAAATTTCAAATGTGCAAGGTGTCGTAAGAAAATGTGATTGGAAATATATTCTTGGCTGATTCCGTAAACAAATTAGGCCTATTCTTCCAAAAATGCCCAAACTCTTAATTTGCTCATGAAAGTAGTTTAAATAATAAATCTTGAAAATGCGATTATTATAATTAATCGGAAAGACGTTCTTGATTAAATTTGTAAAAATAACTGACCCTATTCGTTTAAAAAATAGCCAAATTCTGAAATTGTTATGAAAGTTCTTTAAATAATTAACCATTCTTGTATATTTAACAAATACCTTAGGAAAAAGTCATCGCAAAGACAATCATAGTTAACTTCGTAAACAAATTGTGTTTATTAATTGAAAAATACCTCACCTCTCAATATGTTTATGAAAATTGTTTAAATGATTGTGTAAAATAAAAATAAATAAAAATTCGAAGTTTTTGAATGGTTACAGTCTTAGAGCTCGGAATTTTCATATTGAATACTAAATTAAAACATTTATAAACATCGAAACATTCAATTTAGTTTTCGTTTGCAAATTCTCGAATTTTAATTGCTTCATATTGAAAATTATTTGTTTTTAAAAAATTTCAACCTAACATTTTCCAATTTTGAAATTTTTGAACCAGTTTCTGATTTGACTTTGAGGTCGCATTCAAAACTTGAATAATTCTTGATTAACTTTCGTGCTAAATTATCTCTTCCAAATATGAATAGGAAATTTTTTATTTTTCTATTAAATATACCTATTTTCAAACAAGCATCTTGTCTCTTATATCTTATTTCAAAATGTAAACATGGAAAAATGTGAACCAATTTTTAAATTTAAGTAATGAAACCTAAGAGAAAATTAAAAAATATTTCAAAACATTTGAAAAATTTTCAAACAAAAAACACATCGGTAGATAGTAAGGCACTTGACTTAAGTTAGCAACATTTTTTTAAATGTTACAAAAATTTATATAATTTTAAAAGATATTTATGAGTAAAAGTTCTAAATATCTTTTAAATTACTAGGCAGTCTGATAAGTACCTGAAAATTCTAAGAGATGGCATTAGTATTCACTAATGTGAACCATTTTCCTCGAGCTTGATCCTTGAAGTGACGCCTGTCAATTTTCAGCCATTTTTGTTTACGCATTTACAAGTTGCAGCACTGAGAAGCGAGTAACCTCCGAGTTTTTTTTAATATGGAAAAATCTGAGTTTCGAGTTTTGATCAAACACTACTATCTTCGGAAGAAAACGATATCCGAGACCAAGGCCAAGCTGGATATGTATTACCCGGACTCTGCACCGTCGATTGGAATGATTCATAAGTGGCTTACCGAGTTTCGTTGTGACCGTACGAGCACAGTTGATGCTGAACGATCTGGGCACCGAAAAGAGGTTACTACACCAGAAAATGTCGAAAAAATCCATGATATGATGTTGAATGATCCCAAAGTGAAATTGAGAAACGTAGCTAATGCTGTAGGCATATCATTGAACGTGTGGACAATATCGTGCATTCAGTTTTGGGCATGAAGAAGCTCTGCGCGCGATGGGTGCCGCGTTTGCTCACAGTGGACCGAAAACGAATTCGTGTGACAACTTCCCA
>NC_046666.1:116031991-116040085 GCF_010883055.1 Belonocnema kinseyi | reverse complement strand
TCAGCAGAAACCCTTGGTACAGGGACCCTCTATCCGCAACCCAAGGACGCGTTCGGTGGCTTTGTCATAGGCCCTTCGGTTTGATTCTAGAGGAATCAAAACAAAAATAAAAAAAATAAAAACAAAAATATATATATATATTTATATTGTCGAAACTCTAACAAAATTAGGCAAATCCGGATTACAATTTCAAATCTAAAATTTAAAAAGGAGCCTGAGTTGGATAACTAATCAAACTCTAGACCGTTGAGAATTGATCTAATCTGGTTCATCCAGCATCCACCCTCGTTTATTGATTAAGTAAGTATTGAAATGGAAGAGTTCTTCATGTAGAACTCGCAAAATTCGTAAGTTAAATATCATCTGTTCTAAAGCATCGAAACGTATACTGTTCCACTTTTGTATCGGGTACATAACGAAATCTGAATCACAGTGCGTCGGTAAGTATTACTACATATTACTACATGGCAAATCTCCAGTTAATTGTATCGACTCATCACAAAAACGTGTTATAAACGTTCCTTAAACTAAAATTAACAACGTAACAATTTATGTAAAAGTTGACAATGTATTTAAATCTACATAATTATCCATCATATTTGTTCAGACTAAAATTACTAATCTTTAATATAATTATTTAGGTTAAGAACCTTTGAAAAAGGTACGCATGTGTACCGAAACGTAAGGAAGTTTAAAAGGAGTTTTCCTATTAAATAAATATCTGAGTTTCAAAGAACATGTTATTTTAACTCAAAATTTATTTTTGATTTACGGTTGGACCGTAAGACATAAATAATTTGAAATCTACGATTTGAAATCAATAGTCATCTACGACAACTTTTTAAAAATTTTAATTTTGTCAATAACCCCAAGTCAATTACAAATGGTGATTTCACGATCCGGGTGCGCAGGATAGTGCACCAGGTAATTTAATACCTATTCAAAAAGCACTTTTCGAAAATCCAACTTTTTCGAATACCCAACATGACTCAATGGTGAGTCGACGATCCGGGTGCGCAGGATCGTGCACCAGGTAGTTTAACACGTATTCTACAAGAACTTTTTCAAAATTCAAATTTTGCCAACACACAAAATAACTCAATAGTGAGTCGACGACAAGGGTGCACCTGATCGTGCACCAGGTCCTTTCACACGTCAACTACGCGCTCAAACTTGCCATATCTCATACGTCAATTAATGATAAATAAAAAGAAATAATTATATTCATAAATATGCTTATAGATTTTGTACTTACCAGTAAAATAATATAAAATTAAAAAGGTAGTTTTATTTTACATTTCAATCAGTTAAATATTGATAAAAATTATACACTTTTAAAAAATATAACCATTTCAAACGTCCATGAACAATAGTTTTAACACATTATGAATGGTGTACGATCCTGCGCACCTGGGTCGTCGACTCATCATTTGAAATTGTTTTAATTATCGACAAAATTTAAATTTCAAAAAAGTTCTCGTAGATGACGTTTGAAAGGACCTGGTATACGATGCTGCGCAACCGGGTCGTCAAATCACCAATGTTGACTGTTTTAGTTATGGGCAAAATTCAAATTTCAAACAGTTTTTTGTAGAATACGTATTTAACTACACGCAGAAAAAGGAAATGTATTTACTTATCAAGAATTGTAAAGGGTTTCTTGTAACCGTAACAGTATAAACTGCTCTTAATAACAGGGTGGAAATGTCATAATCACTTCGCATTTCGTAAATGTCACAGTGAAATTAAGGTTAATTCAACGGTTATCCTTCAGTAAAATAAACCTCTATTCCCTCGCATTACATACTGAACGACATGTAAAATCCATTGAACCGAGATTACAATAGTAGTGCAGTGAACATTACCGAAAGATCAGTACATGCTACCGATCCGATCAGTTTACTTAACTCGCCCCTAAAGTCGCAACACAACCTATCCGCGTGGGGCACCGGGTGAATTTACGACGCAACCGGCAATAAATGGATTGCATCACCTAAAAAACATTCCTTTTTGACATTTCTGTGACAGTTGTCACATTACTCCATATTTCCACTTTGGAAGGATGGGGTTTTATAAAAATAATACAATTTTGGATGGCACAACTTATTCATAGATCGCGTACACTTGATAGTTTATTGGAGCAAGACGTGTTTTTGTTCCGTGACTGTTTCAGCTGACATATAGATATGATGTGAATGCTAGAACTTTTGTTGTGTGCCGCGATGGCATGGTTGCGTATTCAGAAGTCGTTCCCGAGGTCACCATCCTCAGTTACAAATCCATTTCAAAATTATTTTACATATCGCAACTTGTATACAAGTATAGTGGTTAAGACTGTTGACTTGCGTACTTAGGTTTATGCGTTCGAATTCCACCCATTGCGTACGAAAATTTAATTGTATTATAAGCATTATAACTTACAAATAACGATTAATTATAAGTATATCCGAAAATATTTATAAGAAATAATTTATAAAAAAAAAGAAATAATAAGAAATAACCGTGCGCTTATTTATTAATTATTTTTTCGCAATACTTTTTCACAATTTTTAGTGCTGTCTTAACTGTAGTCTATGCCGATAACATAATTCAGATCTCTTTATATTATTCGTTAAAATGACATGATAATTCGTAATTGCAGCATCCAGGAGCTGTACAGAATAGCGACTGGATCGATAAAATCTACTGATCCGCAGGTCTGCACCACTTGAGAATCGGTACTAGTAACCATAATTGATAGTCATTCTTATTTGCCTATAATTGCAACGTTTACTGAACTGTCATGCTGTTCAAATACATACTAGAAAGATCTGTAGATTTAACTTGGTTTTCAGTCAAATGTAAGGTTCTTTTTTCTGCATGTACCTGGTGCACGATGCTGCGCACCCGAGCCCTCGACTCGCCATTCGCAATTGTTTTAGTTATGATTCAATTTGAATTTCAAAAAAGTTCTCGCCGATGACGTTTTAAATGATCCGGTGCAGGATCCGGCGCATCCGGGTCATCGTCTAAATGACCTTGTCCACGATCAGGCACACCCGGGTCGTCGATTCACCATTTGTAGTTGTTTTGGTTATGGACAAAATTTAAATTTCCAAAAAGTTCTCGTAGATGACCTTCTAAATGACCTGGTGTGCGATCCGGCGCAACCGGGTCGTCGACTCATCATTTGTAATTGTTTTGGTAATTGACCAAATTTAAATTTTTAAAAATTTCTCGTAGATGACGTTTGAAAAGCCCTGGTGCATGATCAGACGCACTTGGGTCCTCGACTCACCATTGAGAGTTATGTTGGGTATTAGAAAAATTTGAATTTTGAAAAAGTGCTTGTAGAACACGTATTAAATTACCTGGTGCACGATCCTGCGCACCCGGATCGTCAAATCACCATTTGTAATTGTTTTAGGATTATTGACAAATTTTAAATAAGTTCTCATAGATAACGTTTAAAAAGACCTGGTGCACGATCAGGCGCATCCGGGTCGTCGACTCACCATTGAGAATTATGTTGGGTATTGGAAAATTTTGAATTTTGAACAAGTTCTTGTAGAATACGTATTAAATTACCTGGTGCACAATCCTGCGCACCCGGGTCGTCAAATCACCATTTGTAACTAATAATGTTACAAACAAAAATAATGTTTACAAAAACTTGATTTTGTTTCCAACAAAACAACTTTTAATAAAAATTAATTAAATTAATTTTTTTGTGATAATAATGTTGGTTTAAGGAACGTTTATAACACGTTTTTATAATGAGTCGATACAATTAAATGGAGATTTGCAATGTAGTAATATTTTGCTATAAAAATGACTCCAGCGGATCAAATTTGCAAGCTCAAAATTGTTATTTTTAAAAATTAATGAATTATACTTTCAAAAATTTAGACGCACGGAATTGTATATTTTACCGCAAAACGCAGTTTTGCGCAACCCGCAAACGCAGGACATTGTGAACAATCTAAATCTTCATTCGATCAGCTGACGTTCCATGATTGATCCGACAGTGTTCTATATCTGCAACTATCTCAATACAGCATTACCGTAACTTTGACCGTTAATCATCCTTAACTCTCGCACTTTACTGTATGAACGATGTTTGTTACTTTAATTATTTATGTGCACCGTTTAAATTTGAAAGCACGCGAGATTTGATATTTAAATGATTATTGTTTAATTTTTCCAACACATATTGTGCGGCTCCTCAACTCAGCGCAATGTTCACGCGAAGTTCCTACGTTACAGATTCGTTGGATCCTTGCTGCTCGTCGTCATTCGAACCAGCAGAGTAGAACGTAGCAAAGCATAGCGAGTATATCTATATCGACGCACTGCTGTTTAGACGCAGAGATTTCGCGTATGAAAACATTGAACGGCTCGTGTTTCTCTTTGCTTGAATTAGCGCCGTTTGATACTTCAATGTGAGCATTTCATACATGGAGAATAAACACAAGGAGACCAAAGTCCTGTACATTGACTTCACAAAAAATGAGCAGGTTTTTTCGCGAAGTACACGCGTCTGAACTTCCCGTGCGTGGAGCTAGTATGAAAATATGTACAAATATGGCCATCCACGCGAAAAGAATAATATAACCTCAATTCATGTGCAATTAAATACTCTATAAATTATACTCTGTACATTAAATATATAATTTATAAGGTGAAAGTGCAGTATCGAAACGGTAAGTACAATACTAAAAGATCTATGAAAATAATTTGTCATAAAAGAACGAGATCAATCACCGAAATTATTTTCCTGTACATGTTATCCTTACTTACCTTTCTTAAGTTTCGTACGACTTTCAAAAAATGTATGACCACATTTACACTTGCGCAGAAAGTTATGACTTTAAATTAATCAGGCGTGTGTACATCGCGAAAAACTATGCTCATTTTTCGTTACATCACTTTGGTCTCCTTGTGTCTATTCTCCATGATTTCATACGTGGAACTGCTCCGTTTATGCATGATTAGAATCGCAGCTGCTCGTTGTTTAAACGAAGCGCGTCTAGTATTTTAAATCGTATACGTTCTATCTTACCAACGCATATAGCGTATATAGTGTAATCGTCTTAAAAATAATTTCAAATAACTTAAAAATCGAAGGCTTTGAAAATATTAAAATGATTTTATATTTATATAAATTAATTTTTGGAAAAATGTCTAAAGATTAAAAAATTGTTTAAAGATTAATTCGAAATATTTGAATGATACTTCTTAGATCTTCAAAAATTAAAAAAAGAATATGGGAAAAATTCGACTCATTTTAAAATATATTCAGATGGTTTAAAAGTTTAAAAAAATATATTTACAATAATTATAAAATCGAGTAAGTTTCAAAATGTTAAATGATTCTATATTTAAAAAAATGTAAAATATTTCAAGAAACTAATTTAAAAAATTAATTAGGAGGTGTAAATGGTTTAATACGATTTTAGAATTATTTAAAAAATAAATAGCCTAAATATTTAAAATAACTTATATTTAGAAAGATTATTTCAAAAGATTTGGAAAATAAAAAAATAAAAAAATCTTACGTATTTTGAGGACCCGTCTTTACAGTTTTCAAAATACAAAAAAAAATTTAGGAAAAATTGGACTCATTTTAAAATTTGAATCAGATAGTTTTTAAGTTTAAAAAGAATTAACAATAATTTTGTAAAATTGAATGGATTAAGAATTATAAATAATTTAAATTTTGAAAATTAATTTTTAGATAATATTACAAAACATTTCAAAAATTGCAAAACATGAGTGTCAAATATTTTAAGGACACTTTTTAAAACTTTTCAAAATTTAAAAAAAAAAAAGAAAAATATTACTCATTTTCAAAGACAATCAGATGGTCTACAAGTTTTAAAACAATTTGAGAATAATTTCAAAATTGAATGGATTGAAAATTTTGAATAATATATATTTAGAAAAATTATTTCTTAAAGACTATTTTAAAAGACTAGACAATTTTTAGTCGACAAAACTGAAATATTTTAATGAAACTTCTTTAAAGTTTTCAAAAGTTGAGAAAAATATATAGGAAAAATTCGACTCATTTAAAAATATATTCAGAAGTTTTAATTGAGGGATTGTGAGATTGGAAAGAGGAGGTAGATATTTTGGAGGATTGAGACAGATTTGTGTGGAAGTTTGTTTAGAGATTTGTGACAAGGTGAGATGACTGTTGATCGGGTTGGTAGTAGCAGGGTTGGGTAGTGACGCCGAAAGGCGAGACAAGTGTAGAGGCAGGGAAGCATAGAAGGCGGGAAAATTTGAATTTGATTAATGGCTAGTGGAGCGAGTATCTCATTGGAAGAAACAGATCTAGAGCAGGAAGTGTTCAGTACGCCGAAAGAGGAGATGAAGGAAAGGAAGGCAGGGGAGAAGTATAAGAAAACTATAGAAAAGGAAATATTCAGAGCGAAAAGCGTAGGTTCAATTGAGGCTTTTATCAAAAGAAAGAGAGGAGAGAGAGAGGGAAAGCAGTGAAGAGATGAAAGTGAAGTTACGATGAAAGAGGAAAGACTAAAGGAAATTCGCGAAGTGACGATAGAGGTAATGTGGATTTAAAGGAGAATATACACGCTCAGGAGGTAAAAGGGGAACGGTAATTGATTATGTGCTGGTAAATGATGAGGTAAGAGAGAAGGTTAAAAAACTAGAGATAGGTGATTATATTCATTCGGATCACTTTCCCTTAATAGTGACATTAGAGGGATAAAAAAGTAATATCAATATGAGTAAAAGGGGAGCAAATGTAAAAAGTGTAGGAAAGGGGGATTAGTCAAGGGTAGGAAAAGAACAGTTTAGAGAAAAAATAAGAAATATCAAAATGGGAAACGGAAATGTGGACGAGGAGATGGGAAAAATGATGGGAGAAATAAAAATAGCATTAGAGTGCAAAAACAAAAATTAAGCTATTAAAGGGGGGAATAGAAGTGGATGGGATGAGGACTGTAAAGAGACAACAAAGGAGGTCAGAAAGGAATTAAGAAAGTGGAGAAAGGAAAAAAGTAATGGGAAAGAATATAGGGAAAAAAAGATAGAGTATACTGCGTTGTGTTATCAAAAGGACGAGGAAGAGAATAATAGGTTTGAGGAAGAGGCGGAGATGCTAGGACGGAAGAAGAGGTATGGAAAATAGTAAATAGAGAAAGAAAAAAAAGAAAAAGAGTAAACCAAGATGTTGAAATGATAGAATGGAAGAAATATTTTTTGGATTTGCCAGGAGGAGTAGAAAGAAAAGTTTTAAAGAGAGGAAAATATGGTAGAGATAGCGATGAGGAAGAAGACATATCAAGTGACGAAATATTTTAGGTTTTAGGAATAATGAAGGACGGAAAGACACGTAGGATAGATGATATTCCAAATGAAGTATGGAAATATGGAGGGGAGGAACTAAAGGAATGGGCATGGATAATGTTTAATAGAGTATGGAGAGGAGAGGGGTGGCCAGAATTATAGAAAGAATGAGTAGTTATAACAATAGTAAAGACAGGAAAAGGAGAGGAGGTTAAATATTATAGGGGGTGACGTTGATGCTAACACTGTATAAAGTATATGTAACTATTTTGTCGGAGAGATTAAAGATAGAAGTTGAAGAAAAAAAGATCGAGTCACCGAATCAGACAGCGTTTAGAAAATAAATGGGGTAATCGACAACATCTATGTTCTGAACTATCCAGTAAAAAGAGAATTGAAAGGGAAAAAGGGGCAATGAAAGCCATGTTCGTGGACTTCAAGGCGGCGTTTGACTCATTAGACCGAGGCAAAATAGAAAAAGTTATGATAAAAAAGGGGATATGAGAGGGATTAATAAAGAGAGTACCAGAAACTTTTAGTGAGACAAAAAGCAGGATAAAGGTAGGAGAGCAAGTAGGAGATAGTTTCTGGTTGGTGAGAGGTGTGTGACAAGGATGTCCTTTGAGCCCACTTTTATTTAATTCATTAATATCAAACTTAGAAGAAGAAATGAGGAAAAAAGGTTAGGGCGGAGTTAGGATACAGAAGGGAAAGATATATAAACTGGCATACGCAGACAAAGATAATGAGGTTTAGAAACTATTCTATTCTATTTATGTTGGATATAAGTGATATATT
>NC_046666.1:116030209-116031891 GCF_010883055.1 Belonocnema kinseyi | reverse complement strand
ACAGGTTCAATTGCCCGAACAATCCTATCATTTAGGATAGCTGTCAATATTTTATAAAGTGTGTTCAGACAAGTGATTGGCCTGTAATTCTTCGGGTCAGCTAAGGTGCCTATTTTCGGCAGGAGTATTGTGCGCCCTTCCACCTGCCGCTCCGGAATCGGCTCTTCCGACTTCAAATATTTGGTGAAAATACGGGCCAAATGCTGATGGGTTGAAGAAAACTTCTTCCACCAGAAGGTTTTGATACAATCTGGTCCCGGTGCGGAATAGTTCTTCATCCCTCTTAATACTTTTTTCCCCTCCTCGGTAGTGATGTGTGGGCATTCTTTGTCAGGTGTTATGAGGGCAACACATAACTCCTTGAAGCTATTTATATTTTCGGAGTCTTCGTCCAGACTATGCTGCACTATGATGCTCTAGACTTCTCTTAGCGTCAGATCGTATTCGTATTCTCTCAACAATATGCTGCCTGATGGTCAGTAGCTTTGACTTGTTCAGTGTGTGATAACGGGTCCGGAGTTGGCGCGTGAACTTTCGAACCTTGGCGGTAAAATTCCTGTCAGATGTAATGTAGTCAATCACAGTCTGAATGCGGGACGCGTACTACCTTGCCCAGCCTATCTTTATGGCAAGTTGATGCATTCGTCTTTTGGTCTTATGATCAACCGTTGATTTTGTTTTACGGTTTGCATCGGCCAAAGCTCTCGCTGCATTATACACACAATAATTGATAGTCCAGAGGTCGAATTCTCCGGAAAAATTTCCACGAAGCTGGTCATCCATTTCAGCCAGATCTTTAGGCTTGAGAGAAACCTTGGTGTTAATGTTTCTGCGGGTCGTAAAGCATCGCTCTTCATCTATTGGATGCCTGCCCGCGGTTGGTCTTAGTGTCGCCTCTCTTTCTCTGTTGCCGGCTTGTTCTAGCTGTGGTAGAGTAGGCGTTCCGCTTACAGAGCCCCTTTTCCGGAGTAGGTTAGCATGGTTTCGCAGACGTTACTGCGAAAAGTGCGGTAGCTCCGGGGGTTTCTCGCACCACAGAGCATGCAGCTGTGCCCTGTAACCCTGTTCAGGGGCCACACTCACATCGTAGCACTCTATCAAGTCATGATTCAGTCGCTCCGTGCATCCAAAGGTCACTAGATCCCGCCGATCCATCGCATTGCATCCATTTTCACTGGCTCCCCCAGCTCTAGATTGGTCAGCATTATTGGCTGACCCATTGTTGGAAGCCCTGCGCGTTCTGTTGTTTTGCACCGCACTTGCTACAACTATGTTTGGTGTTGCCATTGTTGTTCCCACGAGAAGCTAGGGAAAGGGGTTCGTCCATCCTTGTAGAGCCCCGCATGCAAGGATAAGGCTGCGTACTCTGAGAGGGTCTGGTTCATGCCAAATAGTGTTTCTTTACAATTTTCGAATTTTACATCAGGGTTGAACAAATCTTTAGTTTTCTATCGACCCTGATGTAGACTTCAAAAATTGTGAACAAACACTATTTAGTATGAACCAACCCCCTGCCTCGACCGTGTATGTGTATGCAGCAGTAGTTTTCTCACGATCTGGAGGGGAAATGTCGGTCAAACTAATCCAACAAATGGCGCTACAAAAAGTAGATCTGACTTTTTCTTTGAATTGCATTAAGAAAAAGCAAAAATAATTAAAAACTTGATACTCTTTGCAAATAA
>NC_046666.1:116027370-116030109 GCF_010883055.1 Belonocnema kinseyi | reverse complement strand
TAACTATTACTAATTATTTAAAAAAAGAAAAAGTCATAAAAATATGTAGTTCAATACGAATAAAATTTAATTTTAAGATACATTTTGAAAGCAGTTCGAACTTCATATTTCTACGATTTATTTTGCTATATTATTGATTTTATTATTTGTTCTAGTTAAAAAGAATATTTATTGTTAAAATTATTAACGTAGCTAATGAAAAAATTATTTAAAACATATACATGATCAGAAGAATTAATAAAAAATATATAACTTATATCCAATGTAAATATAACAATAATTAAAGTATCTAAGACTGCAACTTAAGTTGCAAAGTAAAGAATATTTGTACCTTTAAAATCTTAACAATTTCAAGTTTGGAAGGAAATATTTTTAAACAGTAATATTAATTTGAATTAAAATGTTTTTAGGGTATAATTTGGTAAAAAGTCATTGACAAGACTGCTAAATGAGAAAATGGATATAATATCATTTAATATAATCTATATATTTAATTAAATTGAACCGAACGTCATATATAAATTAATGCAGTTCAATAATTTATTTATTGCTTAATCTTGAAAACTTTTTTCTCGCTGCATAGAACCCCTAATAATTTTATTTAAAAATTTAAATTAAAATGCTAATTATATTATTGCAAACCTCATTTCTAAAATAAACTGACTATAAGATATTAAACTCTATAAACAAACGTACTGTACTCATGACGCACAATTGGAGGAAATGCACTTTTGTCAGTCAAAAATGTCCAGAGCCTTCAATTTTTTGCGATTTTCAATTTTTTGTTTCAAATTAAAGATTATTAAATCCTATAGATCTTGACTTTACGAACTTTTGTCTCCTCTATTTTTTTATTAATAATTTTTCCACTCCAACCATGGAAAAACTAAATTTTTTTATATAACAATTTTTTACGCTTTAATAACTGATCAGGAAAACTTTATATTGTCTTTAATAAATGTTTAGAAACTCATAGAATACAAATAATTTGCTTATTAATCCATTTATTTGTTATAAACCAACTTTATGAACAAATTGACCCATAATTTTATCATCGGTAGAAAAAATGTTTTGCTAAAAATTATTCACATTAATGTAGGAATGACATTTAATAACAAAAATACTTTAAAAGTTCATAATAACAGTGATAAACAATTTTTGTGCAAAATATTAGAATTTGAGATTTTTCAAATTATCATTTCCTTCAATGGCCAAAACCACTTTAGGTAATCCTTAAAATGATAAATATTTAATAATAGTTGATAAAATATAACAATTTAAATTTTTGTAAACAAATTAGATAAAGAAGTTCAAAATTTTGGTCCGTTTGCATAGAAATTCTTTTTTGCACTGAAAATGTTTTAAATTGTTGGACGAATGACTGGTAGTCACAAAAATATTTGAGAAGTTAACTATAACCATTGTTATAAATAATTCTTGTGACAAAGTATTCAATGGTAAGGCCTTATCAAAATTTTTATTTTCTTTAGTTGCTACAATTGCTCCGGATATTCCTAAAAAAATGTATCTTTGATAACATTTAGTAGAATATAACAACTTACATGTTTAAAAACGATTTACATAAACAATTTCTAAATGTTGGTAGTTTCACTTGGAAAAAGTCGGGTTTTCAATCGTAATAGATTGAAAATGAATCATAACACTGCATGCTTAGATTAACTTAATACAAAATCTTTTGACAATAACCCACCGACTTGGCCATCAAAGTAAATTTAAATTTGATAAAATCTTAAGTTTAAATCTTTTGTCACAAGAATTGTTAATAACAGTGGTTATTGTAAACTTTTCTAATATGTTGGTGACTAGCAGTCATTCGTCCAATAACTTAAAACATTTCCAGTGCAAACAAAAAATTTCCATGCCAAAGGGCCAAAATTTCTAATCTGTTAACCTAATTTGTTTAGAAAAATTTAAATTGTTATATTTTATCTAATATTATTAAATATTTATTATTTTAAGGAATACCTGAAGTCCTTCTGGCCATTGAAGGAAACTATAATTTCAAAAATCTTAAATTCTAATATTTTGCCAAAATAATTGTTTATCACAGTGGTTATTATAAACTCTTAAATTATTTTTGTTATTAAATGTCATTCGTATAATAATGTGAAGCATTTTTAGCAAAAACAAAATTTCTTTTACCGATAATAAGACTATTTGTACATATGATGTTCGCTTCAATTTATATAAATATATACATTATATTAAATAATATTAAATCCATTTTCTCATTCATCAGACTTGTCGTTGACATTTTACCAAATAATTCCCTCCAAACATTTTAATTAAAATTACCATTACTTTTTTAAAATATTTCCTTCAAAACTCGAAATTGTTAAGATTTTAAAGGAACAACGATTCTTCACCTTGCAACTGAAGTTGTAGTCTTACATGTTTTTATTATTATCATATTTATATTGGATATAAGTGAAATATTTTTTATTACTTCTTCTAATCATGTACATGTTTTAAATAATGTTCTCATTGAGGAATTAAATATTAAAAAATTTTTTATTAGATCCGTTAATGATTTTAACAATAAATAATTTTTTTTAACTAGAACAAATAATCAAATCAATAATATCAGTAAAATAAATCCTAGAAATATGAAGTTCGAACGGCTTTCAAAATGTATTTTAAAATTAAATTTTATTCATATTAAACTACATATTTTTATGACTTTCTATTTTTAAATAATTAGTAATAGTTACTCTTATT
>NC_046666.1:116012448-116027270 GCF_010883055.1 Belonocnema kinseyi | reverse complement strand
TTTATTTGCAAACAGCATCAAGTTTTTTATTATTTTTGCTATTTCTTAATGCAATTCAATGAAAAAGACAGACCGACTGTTTGTGGCGACATCTGTTGGATTAGTTTGACCGACAATTCCCCTCCGGGTCGTAAGAAAACAGAAAAGTGGGGGCGATGCATGGGCCTGGTATGAACTAACCAAAGTGCAGACTGTGTATTCAGTAGGTGTAGGTGAGTGATTTTGGGTTTCAAATTAGTGAAATAAAGTGAGAATTTTAAAAATTGAATACCGCGAGGATTTTTAAATTAATGAAGGACATTTTTTCTGTTAACATAGACGCAGCCGCCTGACATATAACATTTGTCAAACAAATATTTACGTCAGATAAACTTTATCTTTCGTAAGATAAATTTTATCTTTCTTCAGATAAATTTTATCTTTCGTTAGATAAACGTGTTGCAACTTTTTTATCTTATTGAAAGAGAAAATTTATTCCTGGAGTTTACTGTGTTAAAATTCCCTATAGAAGGTCACCGAATAATTTCAATAGTTTTTGTTGCAACGGTAAAAATTTTAAAAAATATATAAGACGTATAACGCCTGTTGACTGTTATACGTCTTATATTTTTTAAAACTTTTTACCGTTGCAAAAAAAACTATTGCGATTATTCTGTGACCTTCTATAGGGAATTTTAAAGTAGAATCTCAGGAAAAAAGAACCGATAGAAAGCGAGTCGGTTTGAATTGCGTATCTGTCATTTGCAGATTAAAAGAATAAAAATGCAATCGGTTGGCCACATTTTTAATCGGTCACCTGTGCGCGGTGCTTTAAATCTGCCATTCCACGTTCGTCAAAATGCTGAGTGGATAGAGTTGAATGAGACTGACTAACCTGAAATAATTCCTATGAGCATTCTACGATTCGTTAATGTGGTAAAAATACGATGCGCACATAGAAATTTTCAATAAGCGTGAATCTGCCAATTGTAGGTTACCTCAGGCTGTGTTCAACTGAGTGGAATATGCAGATTAAAATTTTTAAGAATTAATTGTTTCGAATGAGAAGTATGAGATAATAAGTTTAAATAGTACAATGCTGATTAATAAAAAATTACAGAAATTCAAATTAAGTAATATTGTATATTATAATTGATGCGACAATTTATTTATAAATTCAATGATTATTTAGTTATAATTCTCTTTTTAAAGTAGTTCCAATAGATTATCCTATACAGGAATTATAAGATTTACACTGAATTAAGCGTCAGTGACATTCAACTTATTCAGTACACTTCACAGAGATATTTTTTATTCCTCAGAAGTGGTCATATTTTGATTTTATTTAATTCCTCCTAATAAGTCCACAAAATATGTGTAATAAGTTGTTTTCATTCCTTCATGCGAAATGTAAATTCTGAAATTTTAATTCTCACCAATTCAACTCTGCCTCTTTAGAGTTAAAATTATTTAAATTAACACATTTGCATAGATATCTTTGTTGCATTTTTTAAGACGTTTAAATAAATTATCAAAATATAAATAAATATAAATTGGAATATTTTTCGAATTTATAAGTTATAAAAAGATTTAATAATGAAAAATAGGCTAAATAAATGTTTTCGTTAAATTTTATTAAGTCGATTGAGAGGAATAGGATTTGCACTTTTTCTGTTGCCGTTGGGCGATTTTTAGACGGATGAAAAATCGTGTATTCATAGAAATACAAATTCCTAATTTTTCTGAATTCAACGCTTGTTACCGGGATGCTAATGGCTGCAGGTAGTCCACGTGTTGGAAACAAACTCCCCAATTGGCTTATATTCATTTGCATCACAAACATCCAAATGTTTAGAATTTCAATACCCGAATTTTTGGTAAAGGCAATTTCGATAATATAAAACGTGAGTGATAGTTTTTCTACATTTAAGATTCATATATGGTAAATGTGAAATACATGTTTAACATTCTGATGTGGTGTGATGTAAATAGGTCAACAACAAAAATTTTTTAGCAAAATCAATCAAAATACCGGAAAATAAATACTCTCTAAGTAAAAGTAGACTACACGTATGCCAGGATTTTCTTAAAGGTGGCTGTTGAACTATTTTTTAATGAATAATTTCAACTATTTAAATTATATTTGTTTTAATTAAATTATTAATTTTCTATCGGAATTATCATTCCTCTATCGGTTAATGCCGATTCATAATAGCTACTGAATGGGTCCGATAAAAAAATTACGTGGTCGATTAAAAAAGTTGATTTCTCATTTAAAACTCACTCTAACCTATGGGCGGCTATCTGGAATTCCAGTTCAACAATTTAAAAGTTGATTTTGCTGTTTTTATTGAAAGTGATTTCTATGAAAAAATGTGTAAAATTGAGAATTTAAATGATAAGAACTTGTAGTCGAGTAAATTATTTATTGTGTTGAAAGTTTGCTTAAATTATTAGAGCAAAATCATATTGTTAAAATGTGTAGCTCCAGTCTGTACGTCATACTATAACAGCAAATAGCTCATTTTTCAAAACAAGACATTAATTTTTAATCGAATTGATGAATTTTTAATTAAGAAAATAATCATTTTTATCAGACGAGTTTCTTTTTCAACCAAGTAAATTTATTTATAACCCAAAAGATTAACTTTAATCTAAAATTATGAATATTTAACTGGAATGCATGAATTTTTAACAAAAAGAAGAATTTTAAAATAAGGAGACTAACTTTTAAAGAAAACTGATTTTCTACCGAAAAAGTCGATTTTTTAACAACATACGTGAATTGTCAACGAAATAAATGCATTTTCAATGCAGAAATACAAATTTACATCCAAATTGTTGAACTTTGAACTAGAAAAGGTCAATTATCCACCCAAAATAGTTATATTTTCTACTGAAATAGTTCATTTTTAGTTAAAAAGTGATTTTAAAGAAACTAGTTATATATTTAAAACTACACGAATTTTCATTTAATATCATGAATCTTCCAACAATAAAATTAATTTTCAACAAAAGAGATCAGCTTTCAACTGCAAGCAGTTGCATTTTCAAGAAAAAACGGTAAATTCTTAACGAAAAATGTTAAAAAAATTTTATTATAATTTAGAAATATTTAATTTTTGAAATACTACTTCTACTCTAAAAATTACTTGAAGCACTCTCTTTTTTAAATATCGAAAAAGGAATTTTTAAATTGTGACGAATTTTGACTTGGAACAGGGATTTTTTAAACTCCTTTCTTATAAATTCCACTGTAAATTCTTTAACAAAATTCCCGTTCCATGTCAAAAATTTCTTGTCCCAAGGGAAATTGTATTACTTTACCGAAACTGCCTGTCCTAAAATAAAAACGATAATGTTTAACCAGTATTATTACTATTATTAGTGAAGTAATATTATAAACTAATGTTGGAATTTTGCAACAATTACAGTTGTTTATAAAATTAATTAATTATATTAGAAAAATAAACAATAGAAAAATATGAATACAATTTAAACTGTTTTTTAAATACTCATCTTTCTATTCAATTGTTCTAATATTAAATTACATGCTTTCATGAATTTTTTGGATTACTATTTACAGATGCTCTTATTGTTACTGAAAACGTTGTTCTTCTTATTATATTAATAAAAAATTATCAAGTTTTTAATGAATTTTAGTATTTTTGCTATACGTAACTATGTAAAGACAGGCCTACCTAATCCGAGCGCCATCTATTGGATTTACTTGAGCTACGATACCCCTCCGGATGATAAAATAACTACTACCGAATACACATACACTTGCGATGCATAGGGCTGCTGAAAAATGCCGAAAGCTGCGAATTAACTCTCAGAACTAGGTCCACCGACCAAGGGGGAGTTTTTCGCAGCCCGATTTTAAATAAGTCTCTTATTCCATTACATGAGTAATTACCCACCTAATCTCTGATAATACGCTGAATAGACGATTCCATGATAACAGCCTATAACCAGTTGAATCGTTCGCTCTACGGTCGAACGTTGTCGATTTAGTACCAGCCAATCTGAAGCTGTGAAATCTCGGAAATTTAATAACTTAAACAGGGTGCAAGTGGTGTCAGAAAGCGAATATCTCTGGCATGCGCACTACGCTGGGGGCGGTACCTATTTCAGTAGCCAATACGAAGTTGGCGGTAACTTTTAAATGCAGATATAAACACTTCATTATTTTTGAGCAGAATTCAGATTAAAATTAATTTTTCGTGGCTGGAAAATAGAAAATATTACTCAGGGTTTAAATAATAATACATAATTTTTCTGAAATAACATCTGTGTAGCACTTTCAGAAGAAACCGATATAGCTATAAAAAGTATTGAACACTATTGTAAACAAAAATTAATACATTAAATTTTGATGACAATCAAGAAAGAAATCTCCAGCAGATAATTTTACCGCTAAAATATGTTGTGTGTTGTCTGCTAAAACAAAAAACAATCTACTCGCCGTATCGCATTTACAATAATCAAATTATCGTAAAAAAACTTATGATTTATAAAAAGTACTCTTGCATATCGGTTATATAAAATATTTTTCTTTTATCAAGCATCATCATTTTACTTTCCATATTGTAATTCTGCTGAAAAATAATAAAGTGCAAATTTCCGCATTTAAAAGTTCCCTCCAAATTCCCATTGGCTACTGAAATAGGTACCACCCCCAGGGAACTGCGCATACTAGAGATATCCGCGTTCTGACACCACTGTATGGTGTAGGCAATAAATTTGCCAACTAAAACATGGCGCTAATTACTCATCTCGCTCAAACCCACTGAAAAATAAGAGAGGGGGATAAATTCTTCAGTTAGAAACCGTCCCATTACGTTACCCTTCCAGTGAGTTACACTTAGGCATCAGTTACAATATCTACAAAGCCTGACACTTCACTGCATGACATGCAACCCTGCCGTTTTATCATTGCATAGATGGTGCATCCAGTGTATTATATAGGTATATACTGGTGAAGTAAAATGTAATGCAAAACAAAGCATTAAGAATGACAAACATGGACGCTCTCCCTGCTCCAGCACCCCTCGAACAGTAGGTTCATTGACGATTTCTGTCGCATGATTCAATTCGCGAAATTGATTGAAAAATATAATCGCTTACCCTTTAGCGGCTAGAGAGACTTGTGTAGATTCCAGCGTTTCTTTCTTAAATGAAGCAATGGCCTTTTTTTTCTTTCCGCGCAAGAAAATTTGATGTACACTCGCCTAAAAACAATATCATATACGTTAACGGTGACGCGATTGTTTACTATAGACCGTGAATCCCTTGAGAAAGGGTTGTTAGGACAATGTTGAAAGTTTACCGTGAAATTGTTGTCGAAGCCAAGGTTTGTCGGTCGCAAGACAAAATTGTAAAAGAAAGCATGCCTCGTAAGCGCCGCCATTTTTTATAGATCTAGTCAGGGCGAGGATGTAAAGTGTGGAAATTCTATATGTTACCGTTAGGGGGCGGCTCGGCGGCTGCGCTTGTTGTTTCCCATGATCCCCCATTTTACAGTCGCCATTGAAAGGTGAAAACCCTCCTAAATGTTCACGAGGAATTATACTCTCGTTTCGGAATTTCGAGTCTGATCGCATCGTGTCGTGTTAATAGTGAAACAGTGTACAATGGAGAAGCTATGACGCACCCGTCGCATCAAACGAACGGCGCCAGCTTGGAGGATTGCCATACAAACTTCTTTGCTCTGGTGAGTGAACCACTCTTGACTTCACAATGTCCTCCCTAGTTAGTCGCTAGACTGCCTGGAAGGAAAATTTCCAACTTGAAATTAACAGACCGTAATAGTATAAATACTCTAAGCTAATTTTTTTTTATTGTCGAAACATACTATCACTTTCGCATATGGAAAAGTGTCTTCTTCATTGAAATGACAGATCGGCGTATGTATGTATTATATGCTCTCTTTTTCTCGCTTTCACTATCTCACTTGCTCTTCAGTGGGGCCTACTACTGCATCCATACCCCACACATGACAAATCCACTCGCGCCAACTCAAAATGCACGTGTTAGGTTCACATCCATAGTCAAGTATGTTGAGTAGTAGGTATATACCTACATTGTCTTGTGCGCGCTGTTAGAACGTTTTAAGTTTGTTATGTGTCCAATGTCAAGTCTGATCACGTCACTCCTGAGTTTCAGTCGTGGATGGTTGCAAGGGCAAAAACGGGGAAGTCGTGAATAGTGAATGTACAGAGCGCGCGCACGTTAAAAAAGCAAACATGCAACAGGAGCTACCTTTTTGTACCACCTACCTGTCTCCGTTATGCGATGTCATTTGTGTTTGAGTGATTTTCTTCACTTTTTCCAACTATTTCTCGCGTTTCTTTATGCTTCTGAATCTGCTATGCTTAGGTACATACCTCAACTAATAAATGATAACTGCATGTTGCCTGTGAACTCCGAAGTATGTATCGGAAAACACAAGTTTATGTAGGTAATACCCACATTCCAGAAGCGTTTTTAGTAAATTCACAAATAATCTGTGAATTTACACTTCGCATGACATGTATGAAGACAAATCTAGGCGCGTCAGATGTACTTTAGGGCGATTCTGCAAAAGAAGGGTAAACCTATATTTATTTTCAAGCGCATGTTATACTTACCGTGTGAGCCATCTCACTTCCTAGTCCAGTCATCTGGTCGAAAAAATAGGGTGAAGATGGTAATTTTTGGGGCAGTCATTTTTTTCTCTCTCTAAGTAATTCATTTTTGGGTGCATACTATAGGGTTAGGTTTTGTGAACAGGCTTTCGTCCCGGAAAACGGACATTTTTTTGGGAAACGGTGCAAAATATCACATTCGATTGGATTGTTGCTTTCCTGTGCATTTGAGAGGTAAAAGTGTTCTCTAAAAAATTAAAGTAGATACAATTCTGCGTAAAGCTAGAAAAAGAATATTGTTCTATCACCAATAGTTTCGGAGTTACGGCCTTTAAAAAAAAAAAGAATTTTTACCATTTTCTCCCAAAAATCATGTTTTTGTTTTGTTTCTCTGTACCTCGGATCCTGATGGCCAGATCTAAAAATGGTTAACAGGTGAATTAAGGAAGACGGAAATACCTGTCATTAAAAACAAAAATTATCCTAACTAGTAGATCGCAAGTTAGCACCTGTAAAATGTGACCCATTTCGACCTGAATTTACAGGTAAATTCCCAGAGTTTAGATTTTTATGAATAGCTCGTTTCGGGGTTGTCACAGAAGAAAATTCCTAGATAATGAATACAAGAGGACTTAATTCTGTGTAGTATAAAAAAAGGTTCCTAGTCGCAATAGGTGACGAGTAATGGCTTTCCAAGTATGCCTATTTTTTAAAATCCTTTTTGACCAAACCAACACGACTTTCGGATTTTCGGTGAAAAGACAAAAAAAATAGGCATATTTGGAAGGTCATTACTCGTGACCTAATGGGAGTAGGAACATTTTATTTATTTTCAACTTACGCAGAATTAAGTTCTCTTGTATTCATTCTGTAGGAACTTTCTTCTGTGACAACCTCGAAACAAACTATTCATAACAAACTGAACTCTGGGAATTGACCTGTAAATTGAGGTCGAAATGGGTCACCGTTGGCAGGTGCTAACTCGCGATCTATTACAGGTATTATAATGTTCTTTTCTTGAAATTATAGGTATTTCCGTCTACTTTAATTCATCTGTGAACCATTTTTAGATCTGGCCATCAGAATCCGAGCTACAGAGAAATAGAAAAAAACATGTGATTTTTGGCAAAAAATTGTTGTTTTTTTTTCGAAACTATTGGTGATAGAACGACGTCCTTTTTAGTTTTACGCAGAATTATATCTACGCTAATTCTTGTAACAACAGTTTTACCTCACAAATGCACAGGAAAGCACGAATCTAATGGAATGTGATATTTTGAACCTTTTCTCACTTGAGAGAACAAAAATGACTGCTCCAGAAGTTACCATCTAAAAGTACCTGATGACTGGACTCTTTTCCGTAGATTTGTATGCACTATAATGAATGTTTTTCGCTAAACCTTTCGGAAATGGTAAAGTATATAAAAGCGGATTGGTAAAGTATATAAAAGCGGATATCTGGACACTTATTTTTGAAAAAAATTAAAACAAGTTCATTCCTGTTTTACCGATCTGATAATTTTTTCACTTTCAAAAATATAAGTTGTCTAAGATCAAAAACAAATTTCTAGTTTTTTCCCGGTTAGCATATATTTTTCCAGATCATTCGAATTAAAACTTTCAACTCGGACATTTTTTGTCAGCTTCAGTATTAAATACTAAACCATACAATCTAACTATTCAATGAATCGGCAGTCTACTGAATTTAAAGTATTTAAAACAAAAAAGGTTTATTTAGGGTATATAGGGGTAAAAGTGCCATAAAATTACAAAGTTATACTCAGGTTAATTATGTTTCAAATATTTGAGAAGCTTCTTGTTGACAAGTTTGCTGAAATTATCTTTAGACTTTCTACTTTTAATCGTCCCAATTTTTAATCAGCAAAAACTTGTCTGAAGAAATATTACATTATACATAATTAGAAGGCATTATATTTATGTGAAAAACGACTTGCGCTGATTTCATCAAATGTTGACGTTTTGAGGCCCCGTGAATAAGAAAACAAAGTTTTTACGTCGGTATCTGTCGTCGTCGTTGTTGTTGTTGTCAGTATTGGGTACGTACATGACTTGATATTAACCGGATATGACTGACGGCGACCGAAGCCTGAAATTCCCAGTGAATAGAAATTTGACATTTACACAAGTTAAAACGTGTGCATTGTTTTTAAATATTATAAATAAATAGATGATTGCTTTGAAAACGCATGTAACATTTTTCAAAACGAAACTAAATAATAGATGAAACTTTCTTGCAAAAAGATGTGAAAAAATTGTTTTTTCATTCCATCTAAACCCGTTCTAGTTTCGTTGTTGGTTATGAACATAACTATAAAAATTGCCGGTAAAATGTCAACAAGCGCATTGATGTTGAATATTTTAAATAGAACAGGATTTTAAGCTATAAGTCATTCTATCGATTTTCATCCTAAAACATTGAATAAGGGAAAAAGTTTCGCAGTAATTCATGTGGTAAGGGTGCAGAAGTGAAAATAAGGGCTAAGCCATATTCAGTGCAGCGTTATCAGACAAACGTCTGTTAGTTCTGCCCAATACGACTTTAAATTACAGGTGTTGATTAAATAACAAATATCTTGTAATACAAAGAGAAGCATTAGAGAGATTTATAATTATAAATTTTGTAACATTTTTCTTTATGTTCAAATTTTTTGTAAAATATAAATGAGATACGGGACAATCACTCTGAAAAATTCAAATAAATAATGACATGTAGGTTTGCTTAAAATATTCCTTTTGATAAGTATTACTATCCTATTATAAAAAAACAGGTTGCGATATAATCTTGAAGTCTGAAGCCACATTAACTCTTCACCTATTGGTTGGATTTAAACGCGCTGCCTATTCTTTAGAATCGAGATCAGCGGAATATATTATGAAGGCAATGCATGTGCTCCGTTTGGCGGCGGTAAATGCTAGGGATACAAGTCGAGCCTAGCCTCTAGAGTTCTAAGGCTCTAAGGCAGTGGTCGGCACGCTCTTGCCCAGGGCAGGCTATCCTGCCCTGGCTGCTCTACGACCTACTTTCAGGGCAATACCTGCGAGCTTGGCCAGACCACCCCTTTCCTCAAGGGTTCTTTTTTAGAAAATGGGAAAAAATGTGAGATTAAAGAATTCGTAATTTTGCAATCAGTGACTTAAAAGTATTATATTTGGAATCTATGTAATGAGTCTAAAGTTCCCAACGTTTACAAAAAACGAAAAATAAAATATATGAACAGTCAAAATGTTTCCATTGTTTATGACAGTATTATGTGCCAAAAGTCCCATCTTAAAGTTTCAGCCCTCTAGCGTATGTGGAACCCACTCCAAATCAACCCCTAAATATAATAAAATTCATTAAAAATACACAATTGCGAAAAGTCAAAATGTTTTTTATGATTATCGCTGTATTTAGAGCCAATAGTACCACAAAGATGTTTCATCCCTCTAGTGCATGTAGAACACACCCCAAATCAACCCCTTCATATTATAAAATTCGTTAAAAATACACAATTTCGCAAAGTCAAAATGGTTTTAATGATTATCGCTGCATTTAGTGCCGAAAGTGCCACCAAAAGTTTTATCCCTCTAGTGCATGTGGAACACACCCCAAATCAACCCCTGCACACTATAAAATTCGTTAAAAATACACAATTACGAAAAGTCAAAATGTTTTTAATGATTATCGCTGCATTTAGAGCCAAAAGTACCACAAAAAAGTTTCATCCCTCTAGCGCATGTGAAACTTTTTGGTGGCACTTTCGGCACTAAATGCAGCGATAATCATTAAAAACATTTTCACTTTTCGAGATTGTGTATTTTTAACGAATTTTATAGTGTGCAGGGGTTGATTTGGGGTGTATTCCACATGCACCAGAGGGATGAAACTTTTTTGTGGTACTTTTGGCTCTAAATGCAGCGATAATAATTAAAAGCATTTTGACTTTTCGAAATTGTGTATTTTTAACGAATTTTATAGTGTGCAGGGGTTGATTTGGGGCGTGTTCCATATACACTAGAGGGATGAAACTTTTTTGTGGTTCTTTTGGCTCTAAATACAGCTATAATCATCAAAAACATTTTGACTTTTCGCAATTGTGTATTTTTAACGAATTTTATTATATTTAGGGGTTGATTTGGGGTGGGTTCCACATACGCTAGAGGGCTGAAAGTTTAAGATGGGACTTTTGGCACATAATACTGTCATAAACAATGAAAACATTTTGACTTTTCAAATATTTTATTTTTCGTTTTTTGTCTATAAAGGTTGCAAATTTGAGAAGTATTTAGTATTAAATTGACTGTAAAGTTGATGTTTCTTGATATTAAACTCCTTCAAATTTTTTACTTTTCTAGGCAAGTAATATATAATTGGAATCGGAAAAATTTGTAGATGCTGATAATGCTATTTTCAAATCGCTAGTTGAAAAATTAAAAGTTTTTAAATTTCCTTACTTTAACATGCCTGTAGACAAAATACCCTTGCTGGAGTAAGCTCACTCACACTAAGGGACATGAATAGACCGAAAAGTAGTAGAAAAAATAAAGTCGGGTGGAAATCACCCATCATTCAAACATGCCAAACACAATTTTGATTGTCGATATTTGAAAATATAAAATCGTCAAAAATTCTCTTTTTTTATTTCGCTAATCATAGAGTGGGTAAAAAAGTTCGGCAAGACTCCTAAAAACCATCCTTAATATAACCACACCTAAAATTTTAAAAATGACCATTTTGATTGTCGATATTTGAACATATAAAAACGTGAAAAATTATCTTTTTTTACCTCACTAATTATAGAGTGAGTAAGAAAGTTCGGCAAGACTCATAAAAACCACCCTTAATATATCCGCACCTAAAATGTTGAAAATGACAACTTTGATCGTCGATATTTGAAAATATAAAAACGTCAAAAAGTTCCTTTTTTTACCTCACTAATTATAGAGGGAGTGAGAAAGTTCGGCAAGACCCCTAAAAACCACCCTTAATATAACCACACCTGAAATGTTAAAAATGATAATTTTGATTGTCGATATTTGAAAATATAAAATCGTCAAAAATTCTCTTTTTTTATTTCGCTAATCATAGAGTGGGTAAAAAAGTTCGGCAAGACTCCTAAAAACCACCCTTAATATAACCACACCTAAAATGTTTTAAAAATGACCATTTTGATTGTCGATATTTGAAGATATAAAAACGTCAAAAATTCTGTTTTTTTATCATAATTATAGAGGTAGTGAGAAAGTTCGGCAACACCCCTAAAAACCACCCTTAATATATCCACACCTAAAATGTTGAAAATGACAAGCTTGATTGTCGATATTTGAAAATATAAAATCGTGAAAAATTATCTTCTTTTACCTCACTAATTATAGAGTGAGTGAGAAAGTTCGGCAAGACTCCTAAAAACCATCCACTCTATAATTAGTGAAATAGAAAAAGAGAATTTTTAAGGTTTTTATATTTTCAAATATCGACAATCGAAATTGTTATTTTTAACATTTTAGGCGCGGATATATTAAGGGTGGTTTTTAGGGGTATTGCCGAACTTTCTCACTCCCTCTATAATTAGTGAGATACAAAAAGATAATTTTTGACGTTTTTATATCTTCAAATATCGACAATCAAAATTGTCATTTTTAACATTTTAGGTACGGATATATTAAGGGTGGTTTTTAGGAGTCTTGCCGAACTTCTCACTCCCTCTATAATTAGTGAGATACAAAAAGAGAATTTTTGACGTTTTTATATCTTGAAATATCGACAATCAAAATTATCTAGCAATTATCTATATGTTTTTGGGGTCGCTGAATTCGAATCCGGTGTCCAAATAACCAAGTTGGATCGTATTTTTCTGAAAAACGAAAAAATAGACGTAAAATTGACAAAAACAGCGTTTTTTCGGGTATATTTTTGCAAAAAAAAAATATTTTTTCTCGTCCGGTAGACTTAACCAACATATTTATATGTCTTTTGGGTCGCTGAATTCGAAGTTGAGGCCTAAATAAGTAATTTGGCTCATACTTTCTTGAAAATCGCAAAAATATACGTAAATCGGCAAATACAGCGATTTTTCTTGTACACCTTTACAACGAAAAAATGTTTTATGCCCGGTGGTCTAAATCAGCATATCCTTATGTTTTTGGGGTCGCTGAATCCGAGTTCATGGTCAAAATAACCCAGTTGCCTCATATTTGATCGAAAAATGCAAAAATATGGGTAAAATCGACGAAAACAGCGGTTTTTCGTGCATATTTTTGCAAAAAAAATATACATCTTCATTCCCGGTGGACTTATCCAGCATATCCTTATGTTTTTGGGGTCACTGATTTTGAATCCCGTTAGTCTCCTTGCATGGCAATAGTAGGATTTTTTGTAAATAAGTTTTATTTACTTTTAGCGTTACCCAGGAACAACGACGTAGACGTAGTAAATTCTGTTCCCTTTGGGGTGCTGTATTACCGTGAGTCCCCTTGCCTCTCACACTTATAGGGTTCTTTTATTTTTCTTTATATCGCTTGTATCGAACCCTTTTGTCCTCAAAAGAGCTACGTAGTGGGTTTCGCTTTTGTTTGGTACCTTGATTGACTTGATCTCGTTTTAAACTCCAACAGTAGCCAGCCATCATGTTGATATCCCAACACCCCCTGATATTGCCTCTCCATCTCTTATATCCTGGTGGAAACGTTCGCCTTGCTCTTCACTGAAGTCTCCCAGGTTGTCTGAAAACTTATTTATATGCGAATGAAGAAAATGTGGCTTCAAATTCATAAGCAGTCTAGTTTACCAAAGTTTTTTACCATTTCTGAAACCACGTTTTGATAGTCTGGACTGTTCTTATTACCTACAAAGTTTTTTACAACATTTTTAAAACTAAGCCAGGCATCTTTTTCAGTGCCAGACATTTTTGTAATGAATTCTGGATCCTGCTACATTTTTTTATCTGCGGTCCATCGAAGATCCCCTCTTTTAATTTTGCCTCGGAAAGTTGTGGAAATTGATCTTCCAAATACGCATAGCAATCGCCATCTTCGTCAAGCGCTTTGACAAACTGTTTCATAAGACCGAGCTTTATATGAAGGGGTGGAATCAAAACTTCTTTTGGGTCGATTAGAGGATCTTCAATCATATTTTTTTGTCCTTGCTCAAACGATGTCCTTTTTGGCCATCTTTTTTTTTTTTTTTTTTTGTAATGACGAACGCGATATCAAATGTCCCATAACAGTTACTGTAATGCTCTTTCAGTTCCGTAGAATGTGCGATTGGAATTGGAGCTTAAACATTAGTATTATGCAATAACACTGCTTTTAGACTGCGCTTAGAAGAGTCAATGAATAGCCGCCAATTTTTCGGTCTATACAGTTCAGGTTTCATTTTTTCCATTAATCCGTCAATGTTTTTACAATAGACTAATTTTCCATGATCATTTTTTTCAGAAGTAAAAAACTGTCTAAACTCTTTTTCCCTATTTCTGTAGAAACTTGATTTAACTCCTTTAGCTAATAAGTTCTTCTACAAAACGGAAGCAAGATAATCTGAAGCATCTTTAGAGAGACGGAGATCTCGCGATAAATCATTCAATTCTTCAGACGTAAATAGCTTAGGAACTTTATTCTTTTCATTGCCTGGTATGTACACTTCTGTATTAACATCGCTGCTTTCATCATCATCCTCGTCATTAATGCAAATTTTGTGAGGAACCCAATTTTCACTTTGGTTTTGAACTTCCATACCAAAGTAGCTTTTATAAATTGTTTTTATGTCATTACTAATTACTCTTCGATTTTCTAAAACCTCAAATTTACCACATTTGTAGCAAAATGCATCTGGATCACCCACACAATTATGCGCTATAGTGGAAGTAGATAAATTGGTTGCAGATACTTTGTTCCTCGCCGACAGTTCGGAACACCAAATCTGTCGATTGAAACGTTTGTATCTGCTTCGGAGAGTATCCTTTATAGATGTCACATCCTGAATGCGGCTCTGTGGCACGCCCAGGTATGTATAAGTCTCTCCGGCGCAAAGGTGTCTTATAGCGCTTCTATCAACGAGCTCAGGATCTTCATGAATGCCATTAAGTTTTCCTCGCTTTAAATAAACCTTTGCGCTTTTGGCTAACCCAAATTCCATTCCAATTTCTTTAGTATATCGTTCGACAATCCCTAGAGCTAGATGTAGTTGCCCTTTGTTTTTAGCATAGATCTTAAAAT
>NC_046666.1:116003454-116012348 GCF_010883055.1 Belonocnema kinseyi | reverse complement strand
ATATGAATCAGTCGAACTCGAAATATATCAAAAGACGTAACGCATTTTCCTGATTCCTGATTGGCTTCTCATTTTGTTTTGAATGTAGACACAGAAAGCGGGAACTTTGAAAATCGATATTGTACAAAATTATCAATTATCCAAGTAATTATTTAATAAAAACGTAATAATTTGACCGTTGTACATCTTTTTGATGTTTTTATTGTCGTTGTACACTTTTCTAATGTTTTATTATATTATGATATGTAAATTGCTTATGTCACGAGCACCGATATGTATGTTCAGGGTTTTCAAGTGACGTGCTATTCCAACGACATATAGTTATTGTAGTGTGGCTCCAATCCTGTTTCGAAGTCGAACATCGAACGGACCTCTCTTTCTATCTCTAAACGTTAGAAAAAGAGGTTGGTTCGAATTTTGACTTTGTACATGGTATCGAGCTAACAATACGGCCGTCAGAATTGGAATAGGGCATAGAAAGCGAGGGTTAATCTAGAAAGTCTACCTGTATATTTATTTTTACACAATTGTCAATAAGCCAAGTAATTATTTAGTAAAAACATAATAATTTGATCGTGGCTGCCAGCCCAAGCCGGCTAGATAAGGTACGAAAGAGCCTTTACAAAAATACAGGTCGGCTTTTTTTTAAAGTGAATAAGTCTTGCAGGGTTGCCAGATTGGATGACGCTTAATCATACTCAGCGTTTAAACTTGTAAAATTTTCTATACGCTTAGAATAAATATATATTTTTAATATCTATTTTAAACTTGTTTGTTATAATGGATTATTATTTTTAGAAATTAGTATAGGAATTGAATATTTATACGTTTAATACTGCGTGCTTAGTGTTACCAACTTAAATTTAGAAAAGAAAACCGACTCCTGAAATTGGTACCTTTTAGCTTCTTCGCACGAGGTAGGTACCTTTTTGTAGTTTCGCTGAAGATAGGTACCTTTTTGCGGCTTCTTGCGAGAAAAGTACCTTTTTGCTGCTGCGTTCGATATAGATACCCTTTTGCTTTTTCGCGCGAGATAGGTACCTTTTTGTTGTTTTGCCCGAGATAGGTAACTTTTTGCTGATACGCTCAAGATATGTACCCTTTTGCTACTGCGCTCGAAATAGTTACCTTTTTGCTATATCATCTGAGATAGGCCCTTGTTCCTCCCACCCGACGTCATGTTTGGTACATGTAATTCTTCATTGGATAATTCTCTACAAGCCTCTATACTTTTTCGTCACATTTTTAAACCCTAAAAAATTATTCCAAAAACTCAAGTGATTCGTTCTCGATCGTTCTCCTCTAAAAAAAAGCATTTTTGAGCCACCTCAATGAAGACGCATATAGATACTGTGACCTAAAAGAGATTTTTTTTATGAAGTTTTATTCAAGCATTCCAAATGCAAAGAAGAAATATCTGAGCGCGAAACGCGAGGTAACCCATCATGGAGCGCGAAGCGCAAGATTCAACAGACGCGCGCTGAAACTTGCGAGCCGCGCACAGCACGCGATGAGAATCTGCCCGCAGAATTTCACCCTAACTCATGGCCTTAGAAAAATAGAGAAGGTTCTCAACTACTCTTCGAAGCGAGCAATTGTGAATATTTTCTTTTGTTAATTCATAAGTTTCCCTAACTAAATATTTATTAATCAAGTTCGGATTTTCAAATCTTATTCTTAAATCTATGAAGAATATGTGGTAAAAAGTTTGAAAGTAAAATAAAGGTTTAAGCATATTTAAAAGTTTCACACTGTTATTGAATGCTTGAAAATGCACAAGGAGTCAAGCGCAATTTCCCACTTTCCTCAGGAAAGACTAAAACTTTTTTATAAATTCAGTAAGATCATTAAAAAGAAAAGGAAGAAAGTACCTCCGAGATATTTTCATGCTCTATCGAAGTAATAATATCATGCTCACAGAAAGATATCCAGTTTCGAGAAAATTACTACGAAGATTTCGCAAAGATTTCAAAAGTTTCTAAATATTTAACCAAGGCTTGTATATCACATTTCAAGAGTATCTGATGTGAAATAAAAGTAATTTTTTTTTCTAACGTTTGTTTACAGACTGACCTTTGTGGCATCAAATGGAGGAAGCTTGTTTATGGTGAAATGACTGCCAGCTTCGGGGGAACGCCCCTTGAAGATCCGATTTTGTCGAGCTTCTCACGCTGCCTCGCGGGAGATATTCTTTGCGTATGGCGGAGAGTAGCAGCTACGCCGGCTGCTGCTGGTTCGACAGCAGCAAGCTCCGGCGGTGGCATGTACGACATGGGCATTACACCTTCACCGGCTCCGCCGCCCCTTTCTCTTAATGCTGCTAAGGAGCTTTGGATATTTTGGTACGGCGAAGAGCCAGATTTAAGTGGTTTGGTATCTTCAGAACTTCTAAGCTGTGGTAAGTATTTAATTCTGAAAATGTTTTTATGCAATGCATGTCTGTTATGGGCACTTTATGCCACCTATTTTGCGAGTGATAGATAAGTTACCGTTTAAGGTACACTATATTTTCCTAGGACAATAAAGTAACATTATTTCATTAAAAACAGGGTTATACAGCATCCAGCAATCATAGAGCTGATAGGATATGCTGACATCTTTATGCTTACTAGCCAAGTACCAAGTACGCTCCGCGCTAGTGATCCGCAAATGTGTAAAAATTATGGAAGTTAAAATTAAATCTTACGTCTATGAGAAACATTTGTCAGTCAAAACATTCAAAGCCGAGATTAAATTGCCGAAATTGAGAAAAATGGTGGCGATGAACTGTTCCACTTGAGCTGAGTAAAGCGCCAACGTTTTTTTCTTCTTAGTTTTTTTTTACATTCTAATCTCAAAAAGAAG
The DNA here is from genome assembly GCF_010883055.1 of Belonocnema kinseyi. Taxonomy (NCBI): domain Eukaryota; kingdom Metazoa; phylum Arthropoda; class Insecta; order Hymenoptera; family Cynipidae; genus Belonocnema; species Belonocnema kinseyi. The sequence continues at coordinate 116,009,504 of NC_046666.1, read as the reverse complement.
GTATTGGTTTTATCATTTCAATGTATACAAAATGGAAAAATGAGTGTAAGAAATCTTTGAATCATAAAAAAAGTAAAGGCTAGTTGAAGTTAATTCAAGGAACTCTTATTAACTTTCAAAATAGAAGAATATAAATGAAAAGTATTAGGAATTAATGTTAATTTTTATTTTCTAAAGATATGTGAATCCATAAAATTAAGAAACATTTTTGAAAACTATCACGCGATATTACAACTTTTTTTATAACGAAATACAAAAACAGAGTTATAAAATATATCACGGATTCGGGTTTGTCTTTAGCGCACACGCTTTTGCCTTTCGGTTTCTCGAACTACTCATCATTTCAACGTGGGTCGGGGTGATTTGCACGCGATCGCATTTTTCTCAGCCAATTTTAACAGTAAAAAGGTAACAATTTTAACAAAATATTTAGAAAACTGTGCTGAACAACCTACTTCTATGCAATGAACAAAAAATAGTTAATGAATATATGTAAAACTGAGAAATTGAGCGGTACTTACCTGACCTGATAATTGTTTATACGCAGCTGAAAATGTGAAACGCGATACCGATAAAACAGATCCTTGTATACGTTCAAGCACCGATAAGTTACGGTCTAAAACAGCCGCTTTGCAACCAGATGCACTGTTTGCTTTTAGAACCCCGGAGATATTAATACCCCTTTGAAATGTAGATTTGCTATCTCATCTGGAAATTACCGTGTGACAGCGAACAGCTTCACCTTCCAGATGGGCGTATTTTAGGGCGAAACCATGAGTCCTCTACTCTTTTACATGGCACTTCTGCTACTATCACAATGACTACGCAATTCTCCTGGGTGCTTTTGTGGCGACAAACATCATCTCGAGCATAAAGTCACTCGTATATTTTATATGGACGATCTGAACATTTATACTTTCGGTTGAAGCCAACTTCAGAATTCTATAAGTATCCTCGAAGGGTACACAAGGGAGTTGTTTTTTTATTTATTTATTTATTTTACGAGGGCCTGGTGGAAAATGTTCAAGAACACACCGTGAAGGGTCCGGGCTTCTCGATAGTGTGGGGATCTTAGTTGCCACATTACTAAAATGACCTGACATACCACCTTGATCAAAAAGTCTTAGGACTTTATTTTTAAAATCAAAAATACTAGTTTATTCATCATAATCGATATTGTCCCCTTCAAAATACTCCCCATCGACTGCAACGCAATTATGCAAACACATCTTTAAGTATCTTTTTCCTCCTTTTTGTTTGTATTTTACAAGTTTTTAGTCATAATTATGTAGGAATTAAGTAAAAACGCATTACATGCGGAAATGGAACGCGCATGAGATGCGAAACGTAGACCCACCTAGACTATACAGTGTGTACACTTCTAGCCACCAGCAAAGTTTCCGGATCTGTATGTATCGGTCATACATACAGATCCGGAAACTTTGCGATGGTTGCAGAGCATGTCATGTACACGCTGAGTAACTAGAACACATACTCTCCAGATAATCCACTCATGCGGGAACGAAGTACATATCTCTAAAGATACAATGTGACCCTAAGAGTGCTTTACTACCGTCGTTGTCGCTCTTACGGCGTTCGTTGCGACCCTGTCGTGCCGAGCGCTCCGAAAAAGATAGTCAAATATCCAAAACGAGATGTGCCAAATTTCCTGGAACCATTTTTTGTGGACAGGAGACTCAATTGCACGCTCTGGGCTTGACATTCCGGCCGAATGAAGACCTTAAAAGGGTCCTGCAACGAGTGTACCCTAAATTTTCGGTTAAAGTAATTGTTCTTGTGATCGGTGTTCTTGGAGGGGCAAAACTATCACTGATTTTATATTTGGCTTGCTCCTTTTCCTTTAGGAAAAGGCCTTAAGTGTGACCTACCGCGATTTTTCTAGGAACGAAAAGTTTTATAGCAAAAATTTGTGCACAGCTTAGCTTGGGCACAAAAAAGCTTTAAATTTGGGTCTAATTAACCAATGAGGAGCGAGATTCGAGCTTTAGCGGTCACTTGTACCTGTCTACAGCGTTATAATTGTGTGTGCGTACAAGTGAATGCTAAAGCTCGCTCGCCATTCGTTTTTTCGCCTCAACTTTGAAGCTTTTTTGTACACAAGCTAAGCTTCGCACAATTCTTTGCTAGAGAAGACTTTTTTTGCATATCACATAATACAAGGGGTTGTGTTGATGGTTGTGTTGGTGTTGGCCAGTGGCCACAAAAGTTCTAAAGTTTGACCGAATGGATCAAATTTTCCCACATTTATACCTGGGGCACTTACCTCAAGGAAGACAAGAAGGGGGCTGACTATGGATAAATCCGTTTTGTCGTAGTTCATAACATGTGTGGTAAATTAAATTTTCGACAAGAGAGCTGAAAGCAATGTGTGTGATGTGCCTAATGAGAGTCCTAAATACAGGGGATTGTTCAACTAAACCCTCTTGTGGCCCAGAATTTCCTATATGAACAAACCAAGAGTTTGGTTCCGAAGCGATTTCATTATTTTCAAGCCAAAGTTCGGTGCATATATTATCGGTCAGTACAAAAGATCACTGTCCTCTTGTAATTTGACTATGGTTTCTATCTAAAGGAATACCGCGGCCCCTTCCACGATGAGTATTAGTGACATATCTGCGTCCAGCTGGTTTGGACTTCCAGGACCCTTGCCGATCAGGGTTATTGAAGTTCGACATATCAGTGAGCCCAGGAAATAGTCCTAAAAAAATAAAATTAATTACATCTTTTTCATTAGGCTAGTTTTAAATTTGAATTTTTAATTTGAATTGAACTTTATAGAAGCAAACCCTAAAACACCAACTTAAGAGCTGGGGCCTGCCGCTGACAGGTAAGAGTTTAAATCAAAGTTAGACCCGTTTAGAAAAGCATACAGTGGCTAAGGTAAATTATAAAAGTGAGGAAATGGGTAGATTCATCAGTCTCATGTGTAGAAATTCAAGTGCACGCAAATTTCGACTGTAGCAATATCGATTCGTGCGTTTCAAGAATTACGATGCGAAGGCGGTTTTGGACAAGAGAAGCCGCGGGGGGACGTGCTATGATCATTAGAGCTTGAAAAAACAGCATAGCGATAAAGCGCAGTACCCCAACGGCGTAGCTGGATAACTGCGTCACGTTGCGCAACATTTCCATACTGCCCTGATGTTTACGTTTCGGTGAATATCAATTCAACTCAAGGTCAGAACCAAACTCGTGCAATAATTTAAATTCGCGTTTAAATATTGTGTAGATAGTCTGCAGAAAACCAAAGTATAACCGTGCAAGATGAACAGGAGAAAGCGATCGAACCAAATTAATTCAAACAATAAATGGTGAAAACAAAGTTGATCTGTGAATAGAAATGAAAAAGAATTATTTCTCTGTTCCTGTGAGGAATTGCAAACTGTACTTGGATGAAAGCTGGAAAAAGGAAGATTAGATATTAAAGGGAGATTACGTTGTGGTGGGTTTGATAAAAGCCCAGGAAAAAGATTTCAAGTAAATTCGGGCTTTAATTTTTCATTCTGCCCCCCCCCCCCCAACTTACTTTCTTACTAAAGTATTGTTGATTCATTGATTTTGAGCCAAAGAGAATAAGAATACGTTTGATCGTTTCCTAAACTGAAAGCGAATCTTTCAGACAAAGGTAAGATCCTGCCACTTTAGTGCCCACCAACTACGCACATGCGTGGTCAAAATTGTAAAAATATTTTGACCTCAACTCGTAGTTTCAATGTTCGATTGCTTGTTATTTAAAAATCGCGCGCTAAAAAGCACTTTCATATTTTGGTTGGCTCTAACGAACCATAAAGCATTCCTACGCATCTCAACTCTCCCTAGAGGATCTCGAACCGCGCTATTACTACTGTTCCTTGGAACGGCGCGTACATTTGAACAGCACTCACAAGGAGAAGCCACACGTTTAATTCTAAGTTTAACCAATACAGATTCAATCATCGTTTTGAATTTTTAGTAAATACGAAATTTTGTTTCTTGACATTTTTACTTAAAATTCGCTAGACATTTTTACTTAAAATTCGCTATCAGCCTCGAAAACCTTTAGATATATCAGGTTTCGAGTGAATGCAATAATTTTTTTAAATACTCGTTCGTCACATTGGATCCATCATTTTGTTTATAAAAATTCTGCATTCAGATTTGGAATCACCGACTCAAGAAAACATGCGTGTTTAAAACTTATTTTTTTACATTTTAATGGGCTGACTTTTGGCCAGAGAAACCGGGTCTCTTGACTCGGTTTCGTGTCATAATTGTAAATTTGAAATTAAAGAGAGAATTAATTTCCAAAGAAGGAAGCAGTAATAAGATTAAAGTAAAAGTTTATTTACCGTAGAAAGTATCCCCTCTGAGCACCACTTACTGTAGAGGTCTCAGAATGCAACTTGCTGGTTGTGTCGTTTATGAAAAGCTGATTATTATTCAATAAAATCTCGTTTGTTACAGACAGTGAACAAGGATCGTGGGAAAGTGGATTGTCATATGAGTGTCGGTCACTTCTCTTCAAAGCTCTACACAACTTGATAGAACGGTGCCTCTTGTCCCGAGATTTTATTCGGCTTGGAAAATGGTTTGTGCAACCGTACGATGGGTTTGAGAAACATCGGTGCAAAAGGTATGTATTCGAAGAGGTAAAAAACGAAACGCACACGTAATAGAGTGATGGAAGAATAGTATATTGTCATAGAATTGGGACGCAGAGACTTTCCTTCTGTTGAAAACGTTTTACGAGTACAAAATCCCTGTCCCCACGTGATTCGCATACTATTTTTCATTATAGATGCATGCAAACTCGAATAATTCCAGAGAAAAATGAATGTTGGATAATAAGTGCTCCATATTTGTAACGGGGCCTAAGGGTGAAGTCGCGGTAAGAACCCAATGAAGCAGTATTAAAGCGATTAATTAAACTACACCAGCTACACTTTATCAGCTGAAGAGGTTATGTTTTTTTCTTCTTCATAAATTGCTCACAAATTTTGCAGTACATACTTCTGTCGGCTTTTCGGGGGGAAAATCGATAAGTTCTAAGAACTTCTTGGGGTATCAAAGCATTATTGTCATGCTCATTTTTATCGAAATTTGTCATTGCATTAATAAGATATTTGACTACTGACTAAGCATACCGTCAGGTGGCATTAGTTATACTGACTCAATTATACGGGTGATTGTTGTTTCTAATTATCCCATCTGATATCGTTAGTCATATTCTTGTCTCGCTCAAACGCAACTGAGTAGAAAAAGGTGCAATGTGTCTGACAAAATTTTTGGTACACTATCGACAAGCGATTTACTTTTTCCACGGTAAACATGTCGAGAAAGTGACAGGTTTCCATGCATGTGCTATGAAAAATAATTTTCTACCCCAGTACACCATACATTGTAAAAAAAGTTTGTGGAATTTTAGTACGCTAAACGTATGTAAGAAGTGGACTCACGCGCAGGGGCGTGAAATTAGTATAGAAATGTCTAAAATTGTACAAAAGTGTAAAATTCTCAACTGAACTGAAATTTAATATGTGGCGTTAAATAAAACAACGGAAAGTGGAAAATTTCTCCAAAATATGAACCTAACCTCAAATACTTAAATCATTCAGATCATATTAAGAATATATGCATATATCCCGAAAGTGAGGTATAATGTTTGCAAACTAAAATGACCTCGCTGAAGTTTGCAACGTTTCAAAAAAACGAATTAACAAAAAAAATTTTTTGTGCGAGACCTAAAATTTAAAAGTTTCAGACAGGTCTATTTGATGAAAAAAGGTACCCGCAAAAGTTTCAACCCCCTATCTCATCCGTAACACCCTCCTTTTCAACCCCTAACACAGCGAAAAATCGGGAAAAATCCTCTAACATCCAGACCTAAAATTTTATGCTGCAGAATCGTTCTACTTAACGTTCGAAGATGATAAAAAAAGTATCATTCGCCTGTCTCATCCGGAACACCCTCGTTTTCAACCCCTAATATAATGAAACTGAAAAAAATGCTACAAAGTCCCCTAACTTCAAGACCTGAAATTTTATGCTTT
>NC_046666.1:116001516-116003354 GCF_010883055.1 Belonocnema kinseyi | reverse complement strand
CAGAAATATATATACTTCACCACGATTTTCAATACAAAAGTATGTCATAGCCGAGTTACTGCCTAACATTACTTGGATTGATATATCACTTTAAAAAATGAGTTTTCTATAACATTTTAAGAATATTTTCTTTTCTCATAAAAGAAACTACAGCATTATTTTTAAACTTGCCACAACTTTTATAATATTATGCAATATTTGAAAAATGTATTTCAAATTCATGCAGTAATCCCATTGTTTATTTTAGTTTATTTTAGTCAAGGTTAACGCCATGACATATATCGTAACAGGGGGCTAAGTGGGACATGTGGTATAATGCCGGATACTCAGTTTCCATTCAAAGTAAGCAGAAGCAAGTAATAAAATGCAAAGATTTCGTGTGTTTCACTTTATTCTACAAGGTCTCTATCCGCTTTCCCGCTATTTCCGTTTTATATCCCGCTAAGACCGGTGTTATAGTAATTGCCTTAAAAATAATTTTCAGGATTATATACAAGAAATACATCATTTTCACTCAAATCTTTTTGACCATAGCTCTTTTCTCTCTCTACATTTTAGAAGATTTTAAACAAAACTGAATATTGAATGTAAAAATTATATAAACATTTATAAAATTTTATGTATGATCTGAAAAGAAAAAATACAATATTCAAAGAGTACCAATAAGTATTTGTTGAGTGATGCTGTATTTTTCAGCAATAAAACTATTTTCTATAGAAAGAACGATAAAAAAATGTTTTCATAGCTTTTTGTTGTTTTACATTGAAATCTATACAGTACTGGTTAAATGAAATTAAACTTAAATTGACGGAATAAATCATCCATACAACCGAAACATTTTGACTTCACTTTTTGGCCCCTTCAGTCGTGTGGATTATTTATTAATTTAACCGGCAGTTTGTATGAAAAATTAGTTTTCGACATAAAAGAAGGGAAAAACATGACAAAATTGTACTTAAAACCGTTATTTCAATACAAAATAATGTTATTGTTACTCAATAAAAAAAAACAGTATACGAGCCCTGAATGCACTTTCACAGATTTATATATGAATATCTACGATAAATATTAAGTTACCCTAAAAAGATTTAACAAAGATTTCATATATTTCGAATCGAACAGAAACCGATTTTAAGTGAAGAAATATTCTACGCTAATTAATTCCTCACAATTAAAAATGGATTATTCATTATTAAACGATCCACCATTCATTAAGTTGTATTGTAAGGTAGAGAGAACAGTAAACTGAGAGGAGTATGCGTCACTATCAACAGTAAGTCGACACAAGTTTTAGGAAGGAGGAAGAGACATTATGTGCAACTGTACTGATATGAATCACGGATTTTCCGCCTCTTCGTAAGATTGCCTAGACGTATACAACTACATAAGCTAGAGAAGAATACATTTTCCATTCTCCAAATATACCTTTAACGGGAGATTGTGAAGTTTGAGCACGCTGAAGAGAACCTCTTGTAAGATAGCGCACAGCAGGATGTTGTCTGACATCTACGCTTGCACATACGGTACTCTCTCCATGAACGAAAAATGCAAATGCGAAGGATAAATGTGTGCTGAAACAGAACCAAATAATAAATGACTTGTAAGCAGATATCGAAGTTCACGTTCACGAAGTGAATACACACACACACAACCAGTTAAAACCGATATTACATTTCAGTATGATCTTTTATGATTTAGGGAAATCGGGCATGTATAACAAAAAGTAGGACACTATCTATTAATGATCTACGAAAAATTTACTTTGGAAAATTAATATAAGTTCTACCAAATTTGTCAAAAAATGTGATATTTAAAATTCACTATAATAAATTCAATCT
>NC_046666.1:115999089-116001416 GCF_010883055.1 Belonocnema kinseyi | reverse complement strand
TGCTTCAGAATGGTTCCATCTAATGTCAAAAGACACTGAAAAAAGTTTTATTCCCCTATTGCATCCGGAACACCCCGTTTTCAACCCTCAAAATATTGAAAATCGACAAAAAATTCCCTAAAATCCAGACCTAATATTTTATGCTTCAGAATGGTTCCATCTGGACTGGTTTCATTAGGACTAAAAAAAAATGGTAACTTCTCCCTAAAGAGAAAGGAAAATCTAAACCTTTAAATAACTACTTTTAAATATACAAGTTTAAGTCGAAATATTTATTTCTGAAGTGTGCTTAGAAGCCTCCATCAAGATTTACAGAAATTAATAATAGAATTTTTGTTGTCGATTCTATAAATCATTTTTAAAATAGGCAACGCTTGAGATTGATTGTACGTAGTATACTTACTTAATATGCTAGTAACGCGTGTAACTTTTATTCAGATCGATTAAAATAAATATCAGTTCAACTTATTAACGTGTCTACTCGTCTATCGCCATTACCGCGTGTTTTTGTGAACTGCTATAAAAGTCTGATCTTTTTCTGATTGCAGAAGCTCCTACTTTCACAATAATCAACAATCAAGTTTCACAATAATCAATTTCAAAATCAATACATTTAATACATTTAATTTGAGATCAGAATTATCACTCTGCCCTTGTACGAATTTTCGAACACTATTTAGCGCAGTTGCAGCATGCTTAGCTGTTACTGGTTCATTTTCATCGCTCATGTCGCAATTGTCATCATCTTCTGATTCCTGATGTTCTTTATAATTCACACTTTGAAGTGTGTCAATATCGCTAGGGTATTCTGCAACGAGTATATTGACATCCACGTTTGTTAACTCTTGGAAAGTTAATCTGTGCAGCCGATTTGATTTTGTACAGTAGAACATTCTGTAGAAAGATCTGCTTCCTCTATCACCTCACTTTCTGTTGACTTTTCGGTTTCTACAAAACTATCTTTCCGGAAGCTTTACATCTACAGCTTTACATCTTACAACTTTTACATCTGCCCAGGCTTTGTGCAGTTCAAAAATTCCTTCCAGCAAATTGATTTCAACTTCTCCTCTTCTCTCTTCCAAAACGTTGATTCAAACGTTCGGATCAATATGTTTGGACGAGCTGGATAGTTGTCTACAAAGAACAAGACTTTTCGTTGTCGACGATGAAATTTATTATCCATTCCCTGAAGCCATTTTTCGTATATGGAACATGTCATCCACGATTTCTTGTTGTTCTCATAATTTACTGGTAGTGACTTTACCCCTTTAAAACAACGTGGTTTTTATACTTTTTCCCACAACTAGTAGCTTCTCTTTTTCTGTACCACACCTATTAGCAGCAACCATCACAGTGATACGTTCCTTTTCTTTCCACCATGACAATCTTAATTTTTAAAGGCTAAAGTCTTGTCAGGTAAGCATCTAAAGAACAACCCAAATTCATCAGCATTCAAAATATCTCCAAATATTCTTGTAGTAAAATTGGTAGCACTTCCGAACGACACGTCTCACAAGCCATCCAACACCAGCCTTGAAATGATCGGTCTAGCTTTAAAGCAAAATCATCAGCCTTTTCTCTGATTATTGAACCTGTAACAAAGTTTCAGATTTTTTAGAATGACGTTTTTTACACTAAATTTTTGTTTCTTTTTTTGCATCAGAAATATTTCAATAGCAACGATTGACTTTTTATGTATTTAATTACAGAATAATTATAATTAATTATGATGTCAAATAATATAAAAGCAATTACAAAAATTCATAGTTTGAGTTACGTAAGTTAATACAAATATTTTACAAATTAATGTAGTCAATGAGAAAGAGAAAAGAATTAAAACATATTTTTATTTTCTATGATAGTCACTAACAGAAATTGTAAGGTTGAGGAAATTGGAAATCACTATATCAAAAAATCCGAATTGCTCCTATAATCTCCCGAGGTTAGCCGAATTCGTCGATCGTACCTCATAGCCAAACGCTCACCATGTGAGTCAGAGAACTTGGTGTTTCCCGCTAAGTGGTCAAGATTCATGTATGAACACGTGTGATTGAAAAAAAAAACAACGAAAAACCTATGGATATTTTTGCATTTAACTCAATCCCAGTTTTGAGCTTATTAAAACATAATATTTTCCTGTTTTTTCTTATAATTTGTTTTTAAATCGAGTTTTTAAGCACCATGCCGTTTCTCATAATTCCAAAAACTTTTACCACTTAGTATATAAGGAATCTTCAAAGCCCTTCTCTCGGCGTGATTTGCGTGCGATGCGTTTGTTATATGTATATGTATGCGTACCATGTATGTAAGTTAAGTATAAATTAGTT
>NC_046666.1:115979842-115998989 GCF_010883055.1 Belonocnema kinseyi | reverse complement strand
GTCATAAGGACAACCGCAGGATTTCGCCGGGAGCAAGTGTTAATCTGAAAAATTGCACCCGCTTCCAGCGAAATCGCGGTAAAATTTCAGTTACAACCATGTCTCACAACCGTGAGATAGGTGGTTACAGTATGTAAAGGAATCAATACGACGATCCAGCGAAAGCCTCGTGCACCCTAAGAACACGGAGCGACCCAAGGACAACCGCCTTCTGCATTTTTCCCGCAAGTGTTCTAGCATATTGTTGACACGCAGGGATGCTTTTTAGGCCATTAGCAAGTGAAAGCTTGGCACCTCCAAGAGCGCCGGTGATAAGGACGATCAATTTAACAGAATATTCCGGGTACAATCGTTGCAACTCCCTTATAAGGTCTCGATACATCTCTTTCTTTTCATTCTCCTTGGTTATGATGTTTTTGTCAGCTGGTGCCGAAAATGCGATAACGAACATGGTTCGCTTCTCGAAGTCAAGAAGAACCATGTCAGGCCGCGAGTGAGCAACAGAAACAATTGTTGAGAATATAAAGTTCCAGTATATGCGGCACTTCCCATTCTCGATAATTGACTCAAATTCTCTAGGAGCATTTAGAGGAGCGATATTAAGGTGAATGCCGTAGGAGTGACAGAGATGATAATAAAGCACTCTTAGTGCCGCATTGTGCCTTTGAATGTAGGTCGTTCCCGCGTGAGTTGGACAACTAGATAGTATGTGAGCTAAATGCTCGGGGTGTGCATGGCACGCCCTGCAGCTATCATCAGGAATGTCTTGGCTCAAAATTTGGCGACGGTATGTTAAGGTGCAAATGACACCGTCTTGGCATGCAAAAATGAAACCCTCTGTACTAGACTTCAATCCGGGCGATTTAAGGAAAGCAAACGTTAGCTCACAAGACATTGACTGATCCTTCACATTTCTGTGGAAGGTACCGTGCATCCTCTTATCGAGGAGCTGTTCACGAAAGTTTTTCTCTTGTGCTTTTTTAATCCGGGCTTTCAGGAGTGAGTACTCGAGATACATAAGATTTGATGCATTTTGCTCACCCCTAATACTGAAGTCAAGTCCGAGTGTTTCAGCAACCTCCTCCGCTGCTTTGTACAGAAACGCCTCTTTGCTCACTTCTTCGTGATTCCTGACCATTTTAAGAAGAGGTTGTCTTCCATTTGCAACTCTATGTGCTGTACCCAGAATAATACTGTTGTGAAGACATTCAAGGCTCAGTATTCCGCGATCACCTTGACGGCGTGAAATGTACAGTCACGGAACGGAAGATTTAAGATGCATGCTTTTGTTCATGTGCATAACCTTTCTTGTCCCGATATTAAGGGATCTGAGCTCGTTCTTCGTCCATGGAACTACTCCAAATGAATAGAATACTACCGGGACGGCTAGCATTTTCGTTGCAGATACTTTGTTCCTCGCCGACAGTTCAGAAGACCAAATCTGTCGGATGAGACGTTTGTATCTGCTTCGGAGAGTATCCTTTATAGATGTCACATCCTGAATGCGGCTCTGTGGCACGCCCAGGTATGTATAAGTCTCTCCGGCGCAAAGGTGTCGTATAGCGCTTCTATCAACGAGCTCAGGATCTTCAGGAATGCCATTAAGACTTTGAACTTTCGATCTGCAGGTTTGCCGCACAAGTACCCGTCGGAGATTTATATATATATATATATATATATGTATATTCTATTATAAAAAGAAGATGAATCAGTCGAACTCGAAATATATCGAAAGACGTAACGCCTTTTCCTGATTCCTGATTGGCTTCTCATTTTGGTTTGAATGTAGACACAGAAAGCGGGAACTTTAAAAATCGATATTGTACAAAATGATCAATTATCCAAGTAATTATTTGATAAAAACTTAATAATTTGACCGTTGTATATCTTCTTGATGTTTTTATTGTCGTTGTACACTTTTCTAATGTTTTATTATATTATGATATGTAAATTGCTCATGTCACTAACACCGATATGTGTGTTCAGGGTTTTCAAGTGACGTGCTATTCCAACGACATATAGTTATTGTAGTGTGGCTCCGATCCTGTTTCTAAATCGAACATCGAACGGACCTCTCTTTCTATCTCCAAACGTTAGAAAAAAAGGTCCGTTCGAATTTTTACTTTGTACATGATATCGAGCTAACAATACGGCCGTGAGAATTGGAATAGGGCATAGAAAGAGAGGGTTAATCTAGAAAGTATATCTGTATATTTATTTTAACAAAATTATCAATAAACCAAGTAATTATTCAGTAAAAACATAATAAATTGATCGCGACTGCCAGCCCAATCCGGCTAGATAAGGTACGAAAGAGTCTTTACGAAAACACATGTCGGCTTTTTTATATATTTTTATATTATAATAGCTTTTTTAACACCTGATCTTGCAGGGTTGCCAGATTGAATGACTTGGCCATGATTTCAATTGGTCTATCACACGAAGGAATAACAAGAAGACACAACTGCCAGTAGGAAGCCTTTCGAAACTAGCAATAGAAACATTACCGTAAGTGGTAGGCACATTACAGGAAGATCTTAAATTTTCGTGCGCAGGTGCAAAGTTGTCCTCTTCCTATACATGAAACAGTGTGCGAGTGAGAAAGTTTATCAAATTCACGCGATCTTAAGCAACTAGATTGATTATATTTTTAATTATACAGGTTTTTTCACGTTAAAAAATGTTTGGAGGTGTTAGAAAAAAAAACAGTATTCTTCATTCCAACGTACGATTTCAAAAATAATAATGTACTACAATTTCAAGATTTCATGATCAAACAATTTCATTATAGTCTACATACTTACCACTTTTATAATGCACTTTTTTAACTTTACAAGTCTTAACGCGAAGTCCTTCACTTAACCGGATCAATAGACAATTATAATTTGCAATTGAAAAAATGTTGCCACCTGCATCAAAACCAACGAACATAACCTCTCTAACTTACGTCAATTTGACAAACTTTTTCATTCGCATACTTTTCCATGTATAGGAAGAGGACAACTGCGCACCTGCTCACGAAAATTTAAGATGTTCATGTAATATGCCTACCACTTACGATAATATTTTTATTGCCAAGGGGCAAAACAGAGTGAGATCTCCTTATTATTCCTTCGTGGTCTACCATTTTAATGCGCTGTTTTTATTTGTTACCTCAGATCTAATAACTAATAATAACTGAGATGTGCTTACATACTTTATCGTCCTTTATACTACTTATCTTGATACCAAATGATGTTACAATTATTTTATACTAAATAAATTTATGTTTTATTCAAATAGAACTTTTCTAATGTTGTTATAATCATTGAATTATGACAAATTTGATTACAAACTTAGCATTTAGACGAGAACATGAGACTACTGGCTTTAAACCTTATTGACCCAATTTGTCCGTTTTAGTCCATCAACTTTAAGCTCATACAACTTTGTTAATTATGCTGGAAAAGACCTGAAAATGTATTGGCGGGTATTTTCAAGTGTGCTCTTTTAGAATCTGACCCGTAAATTTAGAAAAAAAAACACCCCTTGCCACCCTATTTTTCAATTTTTAAAAACGTTATTTTTTCAGGTAATTTTTTTAAATCGCATTTTCGATGCGAAAGAGGTCTTGACAATAGCTGAAATCACAAAAACCTCAGCTCAAAATGTCCAAATAATAAAGTTATACACAGAAAATTCATTTTTTATCATTAAGGTGTTGTAGGACCACTTCTAAAATAACATATTTACGAAAAATCACTGTTTTACGGATTGTTCTGAAAAAAGTTGTTTCAGTTTTGAAAACAGGTAAAAATGGGGGAAAACATCACAAATAATAGAAAACATATTTTCTTTTGTTATCTAAGGTTAAATTTCGTTACCACCCCAGAAAATAGACCAAAAAATTGCAAATAAATCGTCGAGGTAGACGTTTATGAAGAACCTTTTTTTTTTTTGTATTTTTTTGTTCATTCCTTTTTTATTTTTTTGTATTCAAAAATTGTATTTTTTTTTCTTATTTTGAGAAAAATCCGTATAATTACGGTTTTTCGTAAATATATTATTTTTGGGGTGGCCTTACCGCCCCTTAATGATGAAAAATGAATTTTCTGTGTGTATAAATTTATTGTTTGGAAATTTAAGCCAGAGTTTTTGTAATTTCAGCTATTGTCAAGAACTCTTTCGCGTCGAAAAGGACGGGGTGGTTTTTTTTCGAAATTTGCGGGTCAGATTCTGAAAGAGCACACTTAAAAATACCCGCCAATAAATTTTCAGATCTTTTCCAGCATAATTAACAAAGTTGTCCATGCCTAAAGTTTACGGACAAAACAGACAAATTGGGTCAATAAGGGTTAAGGATGACGAAATATGTAAGCATACCTCATTTAAGACTTAACTGTAATAGGGCTCAAAAAGAAAACAAATTTTTCTCGTCATTTTTTCCTTCAATTTGTCAGCTCTATGGATTCGAACGTTGAACTGTGGATTTATCCATTATTTTATCCTTATGGGACACAAGTTTGAAATGACAGCATATCATGTGTTAATAGGCGAGGCCAAGTTTCACGATCTGCATATATTAAATATAGAATGGCAAATAGAGATAATAATGTACTTTTTATGGGTGGAAGATTATTTCAACAGTGCGTTGTTGATAATTATGTGAAAATCGAAAAGGATAGGATGAATTACTGCCGATTGAATGAAAAAAAACTTCGCGCTGATACTTACTAGGGATTAATTAATAATTTACAACAAAGATCAAATGATTTACATACTACTGTTGGAAGAATGATCCTCCCACCATCATTCTCAGGATCTACCCGTAATATGCTTCAGCACTATCAAGATGCAATGGCAATTGTAAGAAAATTCGGTAAGCCAGGTTTTTTTATAACTATGACGTGTAATCCCAACCAGGCTGAAGTGAAAGATAATTCATTACAAGGTCAGACAACATCTGACGGACCAGATATTGTTTCGCGAGTTTTTAATGCAAAGAAAGATGAATTAAAAAACATTATAGTAAAACAACAATTTTCCGGCGAAGTGCAAGCATACGTTTATGTTGTTGAGTATCAGAAACATGGATTACATCATGTTCATTTGTTATTAACGTCAAAACAAAATAGTAAAATAACTGCTCCTGATATTGTAGATGAATATATTTCAGTAGAAATTCCAAATCCAGATACAGATCATGAACTTCATAGTATTGTTATGAAAAACATGATTTACCATCCCTGCGGAGATTGGTGTAAAGATGATAAAGGTAAATGTAGTAAGCATTTTCTAACAAAGTTTCAAGACGAGACAAGAATGGATGAAAACGGATATCCAACTAATCGTAGAAGATAGCCAAAATGGAAAAACGACTGACAATCAATTTGTAGCACCATATAATGTTAGATAATTAAAGTTCTTTAAATGGCATATTAATGTGGAAGTAGTTTCTAGCATAAAGTCAGTCAAATATTTATACAAATATATCTACGAGGTCATGATGCTGCTTCCATCGTAGTTACTGATGCCAATAACAGGAAAAATGTTTTTCATCATGATGAAATAGAAATTTGATAGGTAATCGATACGTGAGTCCTGTTGAAGCATGTGATCGTACATACGGTAGATCGTTGCAAAATAAAAGTTATGCCGTTATTAGGTTGCCAGCACATTTGCCTAATCAGCAAAGTGTTACTATTAATGATGCTGAAAGTCAACATGCTATAAGAAACGCATTGCAAAAAGAAACTATGCTAATCAATTATTTTGATTTAAATGGACGTGATACTGATGCCAAACGATATTCGTGTTCTGAAATTCCATCTCACTACGTATTTAAAAAACATAGTGGATCAAAATTATCAATTTGGCAAAGACGAAAAACAAAATTTAACGTAATTGGACGGATGTACTCTGTTAGTCCGACTACAATAGAACTATTTTATCTGAGACTATTACTAATAACACATCGAAGATGATGCAGAGTGTGATCGTGCTATGGCAGAAAGAGAAGTTTGGATGATGCCCCAACAATTAAGACGTTTATTTGTTCATGTTTTAATATACTGTCAATTTATCAATTATGAGGAACTATGGGATAAATTTAAATATGCTATGTTACAAGATTTTCAGAGAAACTATAATATACAAGAGGCATACATAAGATCATATATTCAGATAAATACCTATCTTTCTTAAGAAAGATGTGATATTAGTAGCTTTTCAACGATGCCACCAATAAATAAATTTCGGAACGATATTGACATTCACGATGATGAGGTATCGCTTACTCCACATAAACAACTCTGTCAGACTGAGTACCACAAATTAAATGGAAAACAAAAAGATATTATAGACACAATCCTTAATGTTGCTTTGTCGAATGAAGAAAGGCCTTTTACATCATGCTTTTATATTGATGGACCTGGTGGCTCAGGAAAGACATGTTATACAACTACATATCATTTGGAGGCAAGGGAATATATATATTTGATTCCTCTAGAATCAAACCGAAGGGCCTATGACAAAGCCACCGAACGCGTCCTCGGGTTGCGGATAGAGGGTCCCTGTACCAAGGGTTTCTGCTGAATATGGTTACAAAAATAAATAGGCAGTCGCGGACAATTGTTCAAGGATGGTCCCGAAGTAATTAACCCCCAAGCGGAGGTGTGAAAACCGTGCCGAAAGCTGAATGGCACCTGGGTGAGGTGTCTAGAACGGTGACTCTAGGATACTGGGCGATCTCTCAGAGTACGAAGCCTGATCCTTGCATGCGGGGCTCTACAAGGATGGACGAACCCCTTTCCCTAGCTTCTCTTGGGAACAACAATGACAACACCAAACATAGTTGTAGTAAGTGCGGTTCAAAACAACAGAACGCGCAGGGCTCCCGACAATGGGTCGGCCAATAATGCCGACCAATCTAGAGCTGGGGGAGCCAATGAAAATGGATTCAATGCGATGGATCGGCGGGATCTCGCGATCTTTGGGTGGACGGAGCAACTGAATCACGACTTGCTGGAGTGCTTCGATGCGAGTGTGGCCCGTGAACGGGGTTACATGGCACGGCTGCATGCTCTGTGGTGCGAGAAACACCCGGATCTATCGCACTTTTCGCAGCAAAGTCTGCGAAACCATGCTGAACTACTCCGTAAAAGGGGCTATGGGAGCGTAACGCCTACTCTACCACAGCTAGAACAAGCCGGCAACAAAGAAAGAGAGGCCACACAAAACCAACTGCGGGCAGGCATCCAATAGATGAAGAGCGATGCCACAGAGCCGCATTCAGGATGTGACATCTATAAAGGATACTCTCCGAAGCAGATACAAACGTCTCATCCGGTAGATTTGGTCTTCCGAACTGTCGACGAGGAACAAAGTATCTGCAACGAACATGCTTCCCGTCTTGGTAGTACTCTATTTATTTGGAGTAGTTCCATGGGCGAAGAACGAGCTCAGATCCCTTGATATCGGGACAAGAAAGGTTATGCACATGAAAAAAAGCATACATCTTAAGTCTTCTGTTCCGCGAATGTACATCTTACGCCGTCAAGTTGGTCCCGGAATATTGAGTCCTGAATGTCTTCACAAAATGAAAATAAAAAAGGATACAATTTAAGAACGAAATTTGCTGCAAAGTATCCTAATATACAGAAAGTCACACAAAGATATCTTATCGCTAAGGTGAATGACATCAGGACTAATCTATACATCACAGAAGGCAGAGCAATGGAGTTGAAACAACAGGGTGGTGATTTGGCGTGGAAAAATGACGGCAATGAATATCAGTAAGAGTAAGCCGCGTCATACAGTCAAGCAGAGGTAATTGATGTTCTGCTTCGACCTCTTGATGATCCAACACTACCACATCATCCAAAGATGGATGGCCTTATACAACTAGAGGTAGAAGCAGAGGCTTAGCAAACAAAAAAGTGACGAAAATGGACATATTGTATGGACAGAGATGTCATACGCCTTAATTTTTTTGCAGAGAAATGTGAGCGAAGTGCGAGGACAGAACATCATACTCTTCTTACTTAAATACCCTGAGCTAGCCACAAAAATTAATGCGCAGAATCTGTCAGATAAAAAAGCTCA
This sequence comes from Belonocnema kinseyi, assembly GCF_010883055.1. Classification (NCBI taxonomy): domain Eukaryota; kingdom Metazoa; phylum Arthropoda; class Insecta; order Hymenoptera; family Cynipidae; genus Belonocnema; species Belonocnema kinseyi. The sequence goes on along the minus strand of NC_046666.1, from coordinate 115,990,907 downwards.
ATATCTGTAAACAGATTTCTTTCGACTGTTGAAATAGCTGCTATCAAAATAGAAATGGAACAGCAGCTTCCTATTGATGAACTACCTTTGGAAGATGTGGACAACCAAGACCTGATTGAAGCTGAGGGCATAGGTGCTAGGGATAATGAACATCATGTACCGGATCCATTAGAACCACATGCGGATAATAATAACAATGATGTGGATAGGGAAATCTCAGATAAACTACAGAACCTTGAAAAGAATTTTGTTCATGCTTTACTAGAGCTCAGATATGTAGAACCAACACTAAGGCATTCTCTGCCCAAAATGAACATCACAAATTAGATGCGTGCACTAATAGAACACCTCAACAGCAAGGTTTTACTTACCTATTTGAACATAACACAAATTGTGTTAAATGTGTAAACTCGTGTATACTGTGCAGCGGTGGCAACCGTTGGAAAATTGGGCCGCAGAAATAGACCTGCAAATACAGTTTTTATCCCAGCAAGGGATCGAGATGCACCATGGAAGATCAGGTTGAATATGGATGTCCGCAAAGTAATAAAGTAAATATTGGATGAGATTATGAACTTCCAACGGCAGAGTCTTGATGTTCTTGTTTGCCAGACTCTGCCGGTACAAGAAAAGTAGCGCGCGAAGAAAAAAAATCGAAACTTTTAGACAGTTTGAAAGAAGATTCTATTGTGAACTGAGTGTAAAGCAAAATAACCAGCAAGGCACCGAAGTCCTTCAATTGGAAGGTATGACTACATACTGGTTGGGTGTTTGAGGAAAAATGAACAGATGCAACTTAGGGACTGCGTGGTTCAAACTGGATAAAGCAAGGACAAGCAATAGTCCTAAAATGCAGCTGACAAACAGAAGAACAAAAAGGATGTTGTAAAAACTCGCAAAACTGTAAAGATCTAGTCACTATAGACGCTGCTGCCATGTCTGAAGCTCAGAAGCATGGCATACATTGGCTATAAGCAAGCGTTTTCTTCCGTGCCGCATGACTATTTGCTTGAAGTCTTAAAACTTTACCACATCTGCCCATGCATTATTGACTTTCTAAGTCATGCGATGAGACTCAGGGGTACAAGAACCAAGTATATTGATCATGGACAACATATTTCCAGGAGACTTCTTAGTGCACTATGGTTCTGTTTAGCGTTGAACCCTTTAAGCAAAATACAAAACAGCATATATCATGGATTCAGAATTCATGATAATGAGGATGGCCATCAAGTGACCCATCTTCTGTACATGGATGACCTAAAGTTGTACGCTAGTTCAGCCTAGAAATTGCAACAGGTGATTGACGTCATAAGGCAGTTTTCCACTGATATTTACATGGAATTCAGACTAGACAAATGCAGAACAGTGCATTTATTCAGAGGGGAATTAAAGACGGCAGAGTTAGAGAAAGAGTTCGAAAATTATACTGAGGTAATGGCTGCAGGCGAAACATATAAATATCCGGGTATTCTTGCATCGAAGCGTATTCAGCATACGATAGTTAAGACAAGCCTGACGACTGTCTGCACTACGACACTCAGATTGATTATTAAGAATTTTTTCAGCTCGGCAAACAAAATCAGGGCAATCAACACATATGCCATTCCTGTCCTCACGTACTCCTTCGGGCTCATCGAATGGTCTAACGCCGACCTTGAAAAGTTAAACAGAATCGTCCGCGTAGAAATGACGAAGCACCGAATGTATCACAAAAATTCAGCAATTGAAAGGGTAGTTTTATCACGACATATAGGGGGTAGGGGCATTGTAGTTGTCAAAAAACTGTGTGAGTCACAAGTTATGCAGTTGTGAGACTATTTTAACAGTAAATGAAATGTTGTGCTCTACAGTGCCATCTGTAAAGCGGATCTTGACTACACGCCCTTCAATTTGTCTTCAGATGGGGCATTGAATATCTGGGCAGAAACCTTAGAGGAATTAGGAATATAATGGAGGCAGAAAGCTATCCACGGCGAGCACCCTAAAACATTGGTTCAGCATGAAGTGGATAGTGAGGCATCTAATATTTCGCTAAGAAAGGGTGTTCTGTATCCAGAGACGGAAGGATTCGTCATTACAATACAGGACAATGTTGTCAGCACCAGGAATTATCGCAAACACGTGTTACATCAAGACGTGGTTGACCGGTGCCGATTATGTGGAGTTATCAACAAATCCATCAAGCACATTATTGATGGCTGTCGCGTGATAGCTCAGAGCGAAGATTTTATCTTATATTGAGATTTTACTATCCAAACGGATCATTGCATCCCAGCCAATCGACCTGACATCGTGATGCGAAAAAAAGGTGGAAAAGTCTGCATCATCGACATTGATTGTGCACTTAACCGAAACTTGGAGTCAATCTATACAAACAAGATGCATAAGTATAGCGAGTTAAGGCATAAAGTAAAGACCATATGGAGGAATGTGAATCATTCATCTATACATCCCATTGTGATTTCAACTACAGGAAGTGTGCACGTAAGATACGTTGAACATCTTGAACATTTAGGAGTCAGTAGGGTATTGGCAGCAGCTCAAAGGCGGTTTTATGAAATAACTGTCGCATTGTAAGAAACTTTCTTAAACATCAGGAAGCAATCGACTAAAAATCTGTAGAGTGGCAGATGGTAGCTCTAAGAAAGCATCCAGAGGTGACTGTTGTCACCTCCAACATTGGCAGCTGCTCGCTATTATATCCCTACATCATCATTGCAGGAGGTTTCAAGCATCTTATAAATTTAAGTTATAACATTTTAATCTCATCAGTCACTTAACTTAGTCCGTGGCTATGGTGTATAACCGGGTTCAACCGAATAAAAGTTTAAAAAATAATAATAAATGAGGATGTGATTTTGGCTACAGGCAATGTGCAATGTGCTCGTGGCCGCTTGTAATTGTATGCCTACAACATCAACACAGGAGGTTTCAAGCATCGTATTGGATTGACTTATAATATTCTAATCTCATCTGTCACTTGACTTAGTCCGTGGCTATGATGTATAGTCGGGTTCACCCGAGTAAAAGTTTAAAAATTAAATAAGAAAACAATTTGCGTTAATTAAAAGACACAATATGATCATTAAAATATTTGAAAATCCGAAATGCATTTAAATTATCAAATAAAAAATATAATAAATATATTGTATAACACAATATAAAATATTATAAAATGTAGACTATTTTTTTCGGATATTTCAAAGTTTCACAAATAATTATATGGATAATTTAATTGCGCATGGATAATAATTTGTTGTTAGTGGGAATTCACTGGGATTTACATCTAAAAGTTGTGAATTTTGCGATTTTCGAAAATTATTTTAAATTCAAAAGATTCGAAAAGATCCTAAAGATTATTACCTTTTACCTAGAACTGTTAGAACATTATTTTTATATAACGAACATGTTCTTCAACACTTTCGCTGTGCATTATTTGAATTTCAGGCCAACTGGATAGCTGGCGCCGCCACACGGCGACCGTCAATTCTCATGACAAATATTTTCCAAAGGCCTCCAGAAAAGTGGCATGGGGCTGCTACGAGGTTCATGCGTACTCATTTCTTTAATATCATTGACAATTCAGGAGTGAAAAATTATTCGCCACAAATTCAATGAGTACTGTCAGATTGTAAGTACGGAAGCGAAAAACTGTTGAACTGTCTTGTTTTCTCAAATGTTCGTAGAAAAAAAACTCGCTGAGCATACCGAAAAACTGTGGACACATTTCTCCTAAATAGCAAATTTACCATTATGCATCATTTTTCCGGGAATTTAGTGCACATTACAACAGCGAAAATGACTTTGCAAAAAAACTTTTGGATTTAAATAATTAAAAGTGTCATTTTAATAATTATTAAAATGCATAGTAAAATATAAAGTCCAAAAGTGCTTGTTTTGTTCATAGAAACTCATTTGGCGATAAAGTAGTACTTTTCTATGTTTATTCGAATTTTTATGATTTTTAAAGTCAATTAATCCGATTTTAAAAATTGCATACTGGACTCCATATGCATGTCCATTTTTCATTAGATAAATCCGGGTTTGAGTAAAATTTGTGTAAGTTTTACACCTTTTTGGCCCTTTTTGATGTTTTATGAATATTAAAATGTGAAAATAGGTCCCTTTTACGCTGCAATCACAAGCGGCCATATTAATTCCCCCAATGCATACTTTCGGTCTATCCCCAATTAGCAATGCCTAGTTTTCTGGTGGAAAGGTCAAAAATTATACTTTAAACTTTTTTTTGTAATCTCTAAACTTATTTTTGTTTACTTACCTTAAGTAACTACATTCAGTTTTCAGTAACTTCACAACCCTGACGAAAAACTTTGATTGGAAGTGAAGTATAGAGCATAACAGCTGATCAAGTCAGCCCTAAGATCAGTGTTTTTTCACCCATATTGAAAAATAAAAGTTTAAATAACGCGGAAATTTTGTTCGGGAAATGTTAATCAATATTAAACGATCGTTGGTTGCCTTAGAAAAAAGTTTATTTATGGAAATAATGATTATCGACGGACGCATTTAGGCTTTACAGCAGAAGTTTTTTCTCTGTCGTAATCATGCAATCTGTATTGCTCACAGATCCGCAGTAGTTCGAGAAGTTGTTTACTCGCTGCGATAGTGCTGCTTTGACACAGCTGATACATCTGTCAGACCAAATTTGTTTATTTGGTCAAAATCGACAAAATAGTTTTTTCATTATTTGTGCATAATGTTTGTGAGCGATTTTTGTTCTTGTTCCCCATGTTGATAAATATAAACCTCATAACTAGCCTTTTGACAACATTGAAAAGCGCTTGCAGGGTTCTACATCACGGTCGGTTTTTCTCCAAAATAGTAATATAAAAAAAAACTTTCCAATTCTAATTATTTAGGACCAAAGACACATTCCTGCATGCCTTTTATTTAGCGTGCCAAATTTTTAACAAGATACAAAGCAGAGACATGGACTTTATTACCCCCTCTTTTATTTCCCAAACTTTCAGAGCGATACCACATTTCATTTAGACGTAAGTTGGGAAAGGAAAATGGAGGACCAGGTTTGGTCACGTGACCTTCTTGTCACATGGCGTGAATTCCAATATTAAATTTCTCATGGATTTTTTTCACGAGTATTGGAAAAGTAATGTAGGAAAATAAGTATATACGAATAATTGTTTTCTAATTAATGCATCAATTAAAGTGAAAAATGAAAAAGTAGGTGGAGGAGAATAGGTATTTAAATAAAATGGATTTGTTACAATAGACTAGAAACCTAAAAAATTATGTTACGCATCTCCTTAGTTATGTCTGTTTGTCACTTTATTACATTATATATATATATTACTTCTGAAATGAAGGTTGCTTCACGAAAAATTGAACAGTGTCGAGGTGTATTGAACTTCATCTATTCAGACTAACGAAACTTTTGCGATGCATTGAAGGAAATACATTTTCTCAATTTTATTTTATCTCGCAACATTATTTCCAATACCAGTAAAAATATGCATCATCAGTTTCGTTTTATAATTGTATTACTTTCAATGTAATGAACAACAACTTTTGCACTGTTTCTGCTTTCTATGCAAACTATTGCCATTGTTACTTATAAGGAAATTTACGTAATGCGCCGTTATCTTTGCAAAAGATTTAGGTTGTGAAGTCGGACAATGATGTAACGCATCGTATGTACATATCAAAATAACGAGTATCGCAAAAGTTTTATGAAATTCGGAATAGCTGTATAGTTCAGTCAATTAAACCTTGAAATCGTTCAATTTTTTGTGAGTGCAGTGCTGATCACTAAAAATGTGTATAAAGTCAAGAAGTGGCATGCAGATGCAATCTAAAGGAGATAAATGAGCTACTTCTTTTATTTTACCAATGAAAAGTGTTTAAAAGTGTACCAAGTGTATTTTATTTGTTTATCGATTCCGCTCTATTTGTTCATTTTTACATTTTCATCATTTTTACATTCTCATACGATGGCGACTGCCCGTCCGTCCGTCCGTAAACACGATAACTCTCGAAAAAATGAACGGATCAAATTCATCTTTAGCACACTTCTTTTAGGTCCTAAAAGAAAGGATGAGTTCGTTAACGACCCATTTTTGATAAAAATTCAAAAAGTGAGCGCATTTTGAATATTTTTGAGATCACTTTTTTCTGAAAGATTTCATTTTTTGGACAAACTATGTATGATACGTAAAAAGCTGAATTAAAAAATTGTTATCCCAAAAAAGATCTATAATTTCTTTAAGAATCACTTATTAATAGGACGCGTACTTTTTGTTTTATTCGTGAAAATAACATTGAAAATAAAAAATTTAATTAAAATGTATGGAAAAACGACGAAGGTTACGAGAAAAAAAAGATTCAACAAAACCTGTTTACAAATGTCTGTCAGAAATCGAGCGCGCAGCACGAGTTTCACGATGATAATGCGTGTACCTCAAAGCCTACAGAGCTTTAAGAAACTTAATCTTTGACTATACTTAATTAAGTTGACAATTCAGAATATAAAGACGCATATAAATACTGCCATCTAAAAGAGATCTTTTTGATAAAGTTTTATCCAAGAATTATAAATGCAAAGAATAAATATCGGAGTGCGAAGCGCGAGATTCAGAAGTCGCTATATATGTATACTATATTTGTCATATTCGCAAAAAAACATAGATGTAAACTTAGAAATGAAGCATGAGCCTTATAATTCATTTCCTATTATACTTTTTTATAAGGCCAAGAAAAAATTATTTAAGGACTTACAATAGCCCTATTAAGATAGTCATTTATAAAAATTAATTTTACATGGGTTTTTTACAGTCATCTTAGCGCCTTATGGACTGGCAGGTACTCTAACTGGTCAAGTGAGTCGTGTGGATAATCAACTTCTTGAGGAATGGAGACATTTTTATCCGATTAATGGTAGCCAACAAGAATCCGGTTTACCTCCATTAGTCGAGGTTCTTGTAGGTGGCGTACGAATGCGATATCCCGCTTGTTATGTTTTGGTGACTGATATGGATGAAACATTATTAGAGAATCAATTGTCGTCATCGAGTAGTATTTTTGGTTATGACCATCCTCCTTCTACACAAGGCATAATAAAAGCTGCTACCGAATTACCGGAGCGTGTTTGGGCGGAGTGTACACTGGGTTCACCAGCGTCTTCTACCAAATGTGCAGATTCTTCCCCAGAACTTGACACATGGACATTTATTGATCCAACTCAAAAGTCTTCCTGTACCTGTTCCAAGTAAGTGTCTTAATTTTCACTTTGTGACTTCTGTTTTCAATCTTTTGCTTTCGAATCTAGACAGTTTAGGGTTTCGTAAAAAGCAAAACAAGAATGAGAATATTACTGATTATTTGCAAAAGATACAAATTGATATATTTTTGTATGTTCGTACTTGACTATTGTTTTTTATGTTTTAAAACAATTAGTAAATACAAAAATCAAGATTGATTGGAAACCGAGTGTTAAATATGTAATTTTCATCGTATACAGTGATAAAACACGTGTTTTTTCACTCTGTGATGAAAATCCCACATGCAATTCTTAGTTTTCCAGAAGTATTTACTTTTTTAATTCCCTAATTGTTGAAAATATGAAGATAAAAAAACAACAGTAAAATTGCCATTGTAAAAGGAAAAAACTTTGTTTTTAGCGACTGAATCTAGGCAACATTTATTCAAAATTTTATTAAATAAAGGAGAATTTAAAAAATATCAAGAAGTCTGGTGATAAGTTGTCATAAAACATCAAGTGACAATATGTGGCGTGCGCCAAAGAAAGGGGGCTTACTCTAAAAAAATCGAAATCGAGGTTTTTATGCTTTTCGATAGGTTTTAAGCTGCTTCTTGTAATGAAACCATAGAAAAATATTTCCGAGCGTCATTATTGATAATAATTGAGTTGTTAGGTACCCGAAAAATTGGGCTTTCGCTGGAGAGTCCGTGAAACACCTCCCACCACTCGCCACTCCATCTACGCGTCTCATCTATACCCCGTCCGTTAGCCGCATCTACCATTTATCTCTTTCCATGAGAATATAGTGGTAAGTGTAAAGGGAAGATTTCGTGAGTCTTCCCTCTTTCTTAAAACTCGCGTTTATCGGGTCGACATCGACCGCTCGACCTGAAAAAGTCTCACTTTACAGATTAAGGGCATGCTCTGCGCGAGTTATGCAACTAAACCAGGCATCACTTCTAATTTTTTTTGCCCACATGGAAAAAATAAACTTAAAAGAAATAGGAAATAATTTGGGAAATGGTCAATAAATGTATAACGATAGTGTGTGGCCATGCACAGAGTTGAGAGAAGAAAAAATTTTGATAAACTTATAATATTATAATATCGAGCGTGATCAACCGATGCTCTACTGATGCAATCGGATCATGGTCAGCTATTTACCACGACGACCTTTATGAAAATACATGTCAAAGCACCTTCGAAAATTTAATAATTAGTGGGTTTTCGAATATAATTGTTATAAACAAATTATATTTAAAATAATGTCAACATCATGAATTGTTTCCTTGAAAAGTGTATTTGTAAATTGCATTTGCTTAATTTTATCGAGAAAATGATGCTTGACCATGAAAATTTGTTTTCTGCTATAATTTGCTTAGTTTATCAACAAATTATATAAACAAATGCACAGTTTGGTCATTTATGTGCGGAAAGTAATTGTTTTTCTTTCTTATCGCCTTCAGTTTGCATTAGTGGTAATTATTAGTAATGCAGACATGTCATTCGACATTATTTGTTTATTTTATAAAAAAATTTTGTAAACAAATGCAAAGTTTGTCCATTTATAGACAGAAATTATTCGTTTTTGTTACTAATCGTCCTTAAAATATAGAAGTGGTTATGTTTAAAGATAAAAAATTGTCATCCGATATTATTTGTTTATTTTATAAACAAATTATATGAAAAAATGCAAATTTTGGACATTTATGGTCAGAAAGCCATTTTTTTCTTTCTTATCGCCTTCAAATTGTATTATTGGAGATTTTTAGTAATACAGGCTAATAAATCGATAACCTTTATTTATTTCATAAACATAATAACCTTGGTTTCTTTTATGAGCAGATCTTACAAAAAAATGCATAGTTTCGCCATTTATAGAAAGAAGGTATCGTTTTCTCTTCCCAACCATCTTTAAAATTTATAAGTGGTGATGTTTAATGATAAAAACAAATGCATTGTTTGGACATTTATGGGTAGAAATTCATCGTTTTTCACTCTTATCGCCTTCAAACTATATCAGCTGAATCTATATATATCTTCTGAATACTGTCCGATTGGAAGTAAAAAATTCTGCATAACCGTTGCTCCATGTAGCAACATTTCGTTTACTGTTGGAAGCATAAAATACCACGGGTAATTACAGACGTACAATTGTGCAGTTTCAATTGCGAACTTGTTAAAAAACATGGGAGGAACTTTCGCGTTATTACTTGTCAACATTTGCAAAATTTGAGAAAACCTAACAATCAATTCTTTATTCACTCATGTTATTTCAGCAGCTAGGTCAGGATCCGCGAAAAATCTTCTGGCGGTGTTACCACTATTCGAGTTGCCATTTCCATGCCTTGGCTGATCTATGATCAGACCAGTCCTTTCTTTAAACTCCTTACATATTACGGTATGAGCAGCGTCCTTTTGCTTTTTTTCCTCCTCTGTCCTTGCACAACTGTTTTTGTCATCTAAACGACAACCTATATGTATTATACATTCAAAAGATCGCATCTTTGTACGTAAAGGAGAAATGCTATGTTCCAAGTTGGTGGTAATCTCTTTTTTCAGCTTCACACGATCAAGTATGTTCTTTTCGCTTGGCTTAGCCCCACAAGTGTAACAACTTGCCGATGAAAGTGTATCAGAGAGTGCTAGACAGACTTTACCATCTACCATAGTCAATTTCGTGTCAGTTCTGACCATGTAGACGCCATTCGGTGTAGTGATCTTCGTTGGCTTCAATGTTTTGATTTGGCGTTTGATTTCTTGAATCTCTTTTTCTGTCATTTCTTCTCCTTGGCGAATATGAATGCTATTGGTTTCTGATTATACGTTCCCTGACCTGAAGCCCCAGCGCAGCCATATTTCATGAGTAAATGTAAATTACAAGTTTTCACCCTCTTGTCTATAGGAGGAAGTTTCAAATTAGGTTCTTTAAAAAGTCGTGTTATTGAGTGATCGATTAGAGACTGAAGGTTGATTCGAGCTTCTGTTTCTGTTATATGGACCTGCGCCTGCGATGGATAACATTCTTTTTTTGCTTTAGCAACTTCATAATACGAAGGATGGATATCCGCATTTCGCGTTTTAGCCTGAAATTGAATGACATTGTATTGATACTTAGATAACTTAGCATCTTCCATTAAAGCTAAAGCTTCTACTACAGAGTAACATTCTATTTCTTTACCTGAATTATAAAAAACATTACCTGAATCACCATTGGCATCGGTTAGAGGAGACACAATTGCATTAGCAGTTTTTGTTCTTCCAGTAGTTCTCAATATTCGGAGAAATGCTTCTTGAACCTCGATTTCCGAATAAGTTTCCTCTATGGTCATCAATTTGCGTCTCTTTATTTCAGCCGAAATTTTATCAAAGCTTCCCGTACTCAATCTTCTTCCAGGACCTCTCTTCAGCTCTGAAAAGTGTACAAAGAAATCTGAATTAAGCCACTTCTTAAACTTCATTTCAAATTTGCTTTTAATAGCAAAAGGTGGCTTCCACTTCTGATAGAAATGTGTAGAAAGTGTCTGCTCAGTTATCTGCCAACTATTTCCAAGCGATCAACATCAAGACTGCATTTCGCTTGCGAATAATTTAGCAACCTTTTCGTGTCTTTAATGTAATTTTTGACAGGAAAGTCGAAAATTACTCTGTTGGAGAATTTAAAAGAATCCATTTTGTAAATAATATTTACTAAGAATTAACAAATAATATTATAATAATGACAATAATAATAATGTCGCTAATAATATAATAATTATAACCAAAAACCTGCGTATGACGAAGCCGAAATAACTTGGAGATTATCACAAAAAATCAATTCAATTT
>NC_046666.1:115974071-115979742 GCF_010883055.1 Belonocnema kinseyi | reverse complement strand
GTATGTATAAAGGCATTTGTTTATAAAATTTATTTATAAAATAAACAAATAATGTCGCATGACATGTGTGCATCACTAATAATGACCACTACTACAAACTGAAGGCGATAAGAAAGAAAAACGATTACTTTTTGCACATTAATGACCAAACTGTGCATTTGTTTATATAATTTGTTTATAAAATAAGCAAATTATAGCAGAAAACAAATTTTCATGATCAAGTTTCATTTTAACGATAAAATCAAGCAAATTCAACTTACAAATATACTTTTCAAGCAAACAATTCATAATGTTGACATTATTGTTAATATAATTTGTTTATAACAATTATATTCGAAAACTCACTAATTATTTATTTTTCTAAGATGCTTTGACATATATTTTCATAAAGAATGAAAATAATTAAATTATTTATTTACAGATTGAAAATGATAAGTGAAAAATGACTAATTTTGTCTCTTTGTTTGTTTATGTAAAAAACAGAAAATAATAAAAATTCAAAAATCTAATCCATACATGCTCTTGCGCAACTATCGCTGATTATTTCTATGAAAGAGAATTGAATATCGGTTAAGAATTGTAGGTTGTAGGTGATTTTGAATAGTAAGTTCCTGATACAGCCCACTGTGCGGTGGTCGGTAAAGAAAACAAGTTTATCAACTTGAGATCTTTCAGTGCAGGATGAAGTCACCTCGAAGCCCTGAGGCGCAACTTTGCTTAGGATCCCTGGAAATAAATTTTGAAAAGAGAAGGATTCTAATATTTTAAAAAAATGGAAAACTACCATTTTTGATTCGAAAAAAAAATGGAATCTAATCTCAACATTTTTAAAATACAATATAACAGACAAAAAAAGAAATTGTGCGATTCTTGTACAGAAGTCACACATAGGTTTTTTTGTTGTTGTAATTTTGAATACTTTGAGAACCAATATGCATCTAAGCAATACTGATATAAGAATATTCTTATCACGTGACATGGCGTTAGTTTAGTCTCATTTTATTTATTATCTAATACTTTTTCAATTAAAATTATGAAAATTTTATGATTTACTAAAATAGCCTTGTCACGATATATACAGGCCGTTACAGTGCATCACTTCACAACAGGCAGGGGTGAATGCAAGGGTTTTTTTTGGGAGGTTTACCCCCCCCCCCCCTAATGTAAACAAACTTTTTCAATTTTAACATTATCTAAATTTTGAACGGATCACTGGCACCGCCCGTACAAATTTTTGGTACCTTCTAGTAAAAACTGCTGCTGTATCACTAGGCTGACATTACCGCTATAATCTTTTTTTTTTATTATGCAATACTGTATAAACTCATACGCATGCAAAAATGTATGGTTGATTAGAATATTCTTAACCACAAAGGACGACTTTTTAACAATATTGTTGAATTTTTAACCAATCAGTTGCATTTTTCTGTAAGAAAGATGCAATTTCTACTAAGACAGATCAATCTTCAAACCAAAAAGACAAATTTTCAAACAACCCAGTGGGCACAAAACTATGAAAATCTCAAGAACGTACTTGGGACGTTTGTAGGATGTTCTATGTTAGTCCAATCAACGTCTCTAAGACGTCCAATGTCCTAAAGATGACCTAAAGACGTCTTAAAGACATAGACGTTTTCGGGATATTTTTCGTACTCGCATAAGACTTTTTAAGAGCATCCCTTGTATGTACAAAAGACATGTTAGAAAAGTGGTCTTAGGGATGTCCCAAAGACGTCTCTAGGACATCCTTTTTTGTTTGCCTACTGAGAATAGTTAAATTTTCGACCAAAAAGGATAATTTTTAACAAAGTTATTGTATTTTCAGACAAATAACAAAATGTATAGCTAACTGTATATTCCTATTCAGGAAACAACTACAGAAAAAAAAGATACATATAAATACAAGGCAAATAAATTACTAAAAAGAATATTATATCATTTTTCCGTATTCAATTTCTCATCTTACTTGACAAAATTTTCCCCTGACTAATATGTCATTAAACAACACTTTATTTAGGCTTGCTACAATATCCCAATTTCTAAAGCTTTCTATGAATAAAACCAACCATACACCTAGAAGATTAGTAATATTAATGCGAGAAAAATTTGTTTGCTAAATACATTTTTAACAGTTTTCATTTAATTTTTTAAATCCAAAAAATAAATTTGAAACCTATAAGCAATGCATTCTTTTTTTAATAAGAAAAAAATGTTTAAACACGAAAAAAACACATTTTTAAGAAAATAGATTGTTTTTCCACAAAAAAAATTATTATTTAACCAAAAATAGAAGAATTAAATTTTTAGTTAAAAGATAATTAAATTTACGTACCAAAACAAGAATAGTTTAATTTGCACGTAGAAAAGTAAGTTTTATAAACAAAATAGTTTTTACCCAAATGAATTAATTTTGAACTAAAAATCTACCTTTTTCAGCAAATAAGGAATAGCTACATCTTCAATTAGAAGATGAACTTTTTACTGATATATATATATATATTTAATTAAAAATTTGTCATACGGAAAACCGCAGGATTTCGCCGGGAGCGGGTGCTAACCTGGAAAATTGCACCCGCTCCCAGCGAAATCGCGGTAAAATTTCAGCCACAACCACGTCTCACGACCGTGAGATAGGTGGTTACAGTCTGTAAAGGAATCAATACGACGATCCAGCAAAAGTCTCGTGCACCCTAAGAACACGGAGCGACCCAAGGACTACCGCCTTCTGCATTTTTCCCGCAAGTGTTTTAGCATATTGTTGACACGCTCAAAATGTGGCGACGGTATGTTAAGATAGAAATGACATCGTCTTGGCATGCAAAAATGAAACCCTCCGTACCAGACTTCAATCCGGGCGATTTAAGGAAAGCAAACGTTAGCTCACAAGACATTGACTGATCCTTCACATTTCTGTGGAAGCTACCGTGCATCCTCTTATCGGGGAGCTGTTCACGAAAGTTTTTCTCTTGCGCTTTCTTAATCCGGGCTTTCAGGAGTGAGTACTCGAGATAGATAAGATTTGATGCATTTTGTTCACCCCTAATACTGAAGTCAAGTCCGAGTGTTTCAGCAGCCTCCTCCGCTGCTTTGTACAGAAACGTTCCTTTGCTCACTTCTTCGTGATTCCTGACCACTTTAAGAAGAGGGTCGCTTCCATTTGCAACTCTATGTGCTGTACCCAGAATAATCCTGTTGTGAAGACATTCAAGACTCAATATTCCGCGACCAGCTTGACGGTGTGAAATGTACAGTCGCGGAAAGGAAGACTTAACATGCATGCTTTTGTTCATGTGCATAACCTTTCTTGTCCCGATATCAAGGGATCTGAGCTTGTTCTTCGTCCATGGAACTACTCCAAATGAATAGAGTACTACCGGGATGGCAAGCATGTTCGTTGCTGATACTTTGTTCCTCGCTGAACAACTGTGTTCATTTCAAAAGATATTTAGAAATCCTAAACAAATTTCAAAAATAATTATAACGTTGATTAAATTTAAAACAACTGATATATTTGTCAATATTTTAAAATAAAATTTTGAAGCTTTTCAAGGATATTTTTAGTTGTAAAGAATTTAATTTTTCAATTTCTAACGTTTCTAGCAAAAAATTGTTCAAAATAATACAATTTTGAACATTTTAAAATTGCATTGAGTCTTTATTCTAGAATAAGAATATTTAAAATTATAACGTGGATTTATAGTTTTAGAATTAAATCTGAATCATTTAACTCATTCATTTTCGAAATGTAAAAATTCTTTCAGTTTATCAGAATGTTCAATTGAAAATGACTTTTAATCTTTAATTTCAAAAGTTTAAAATTCAAGAGTTCCATTTTGAGTGTTTTCAATTGTAGATTATTTTTTATTACTGAAAATGAAGAAAGTTTAGCTTAAGAATTTAAATTTTTTATTTTATTGAGCGTGAAAAATATTTGCGAACCGAAAAAAAAACCCCGGGAAGTGGCCGGGAATTTTTTCCAGTTGAAGATTCGTAATTTTAGTTGAAAATGCAGCTGCTTGGTTGAAAATTAATTTATAAAGTGAAAATTCAGTTGTGATATTTTTAGTTGGAAATTTGATCTTTGGTAGTTCAAAATTCCACGATTTGACTGATAATTTGTCTTTATTTATCAAAAACTCTACTATTTCATTAGAAATTCACGGATTTTGTTAAAAAATCGAAATTTTTGTAGAAAATCATCTTTTTCTTTGGAAGTTAATCTCTTTGTTATAAAATGCTTTTTTCGTTTACAAATTAAGTATTCTGTTCAAATATTTATCATTTCAGTATAAAAAACATCTTTCAGGTTGGAAATGAAATTAAATGGTTGAAAATTAAGCTCTTTTGTTAGAAATTAGTTTTATTTGTTTAGGATTAACATTTTGATTAAAAATTAATTTCTTTTATTGAAAAATCGCTATTCAATAGAAAACTTGTTTTTTTCTTTAAATGGAAAGAAATTTTTTGCCAAAACTTGAACTATATTGTTGAAAATTCTTTTCTTTTTTGATTAAAATTTTTGTTGCACTGAGAAGGTAACTATTATTCCAGTTGAATATTCCATTATTTTAATTAAAAATTCATCTCTTGGCTTTAACATTTATTTTTGGCTGCAAATCTAATTATTCTATTTTTAGTTGACAATTTATCTTTTTTAGTAAAGATCCAATTTATTGTTGAAAATTCAACTATTTAAGTTGTAGTTTGATTGTTTTAGTTTTTTTTTACAGCAAGTAGGTCTGGTAGTATCGAAGCGATTCATTTTATCGGGAATGAAACCGCCCTGAAATGGGTGAATTTCAATAGCACAGCAGGCCCTTACGTGGTATAATGTCGTTTTCCACGTTCACAGACACCTTACTGAGATTACGCCACTATAAATATAATAAAAGCGGGATACTCCTGGCGAATACAACAAAAAGTCATCCGTCTCATTATTCACCCGAAGATACATACCCTAATCAATATTCAGCAGCGACAGAATGCAATGAAAAACCTTTAATATTCTCACAAAAATTATAATTTTCAATGCATTTGTACGAGTAAAATTTTTAGTTAAAATACATAATTTTCAATAAAATAATTTGAATCCTCAACCAAAACAGATTAATTTCGAACCAAATAGTTGTGATTTTTAATGCTCGGTCCGAATGTAAATGTTGAGCATAGTCTGGAGAGCATTTGATCAAGATAAATTTTCAAGGATTTTGAATTGTGCATCAGGATTTGAAGAATTAAATTATTTTTATCTTGAGGGCATGTGACAAAGCTAAATGCCTATATTACCGACCACAGTTTTTCAGTTCACTGAATGTTTTTTTGAACCTAAGAACTTTTTTTGTAAATAAAATATCGAGATGAAACTTTGGGAAACGTATTAGAGTACAATAAAGTACGTTTAGGTACTGTATTTTGGTAGGAACTTCACTAAAAATTATTTCATCTTTTTTCTAAACCTCAACATTTTTTGAACGTTCGAACTTTTTTTATGCATAAAATATCGGTCTCAAACTTTGAGAAATGCAAGAGCCGAAAGAAAACTACGTTTAAGTTCAAAGCTTAATAATAGAAGATGTAAAAAAATATATTTCAACAATCAATTCCAACGGCATCAGCCGGTAACGTTGTACACGAAAATACGAAACCTGGCGGCCACTAGACGAGGCTCTAA